>NW_025536770.1:0-49990 GCF_020615455.1 Coregonus clupeaformis
AAAGGGCTGCACAGGCAAGGATATTGCTGCTAGTAAGATTGCACCTAAATCAACCATTTATCAGATCATCAAGAACTTCAAGGAGAGAGGTTCAATTGTTGTGAAGGCCTCAGGGCGCCCAAGAAAGTCCAGCAAGCGCCAGGACCGTCTCCTAAAGTTGATTCAGCTGCGGTATCGGGGCACCACCAGTGCAGAGCTTGCTCAGGAATGGCAGCAGGCAGGTGTGAGTGCATCTGCACGCACAGTGAGGCGAAGACTTTTGGAGGATGGCCTGGTGTCAAGAAGGGCAGCAAAGAATCCAGAAGGCGAGGTCAGTACAGGTGCATCAAAGCTGGGACAGAGACTGAAAAACAGCTTCTATCTCAAGACCATCAGACTGTTAAACAGCCATCACTACCACATTAGAGGCTGCTGCCTATAGACTTATAGAAATCACTGGACACTAAGAAATGGAACACCATCCACTTTAATAATGTTTACATATCTTGCATTACTCATTTCATATGTGAATATACTGAATTCTATACTATTCTACTGTATCTTAGTCCATGCCGCTCTAACATCGCTTGTCCATATGTATATGTTCTTAATTAATTCCTTACTTAGATGTGTATATGTTGTGAAATTGTTAGATATTACTGCACTGTCGGAGCTGGAAGCACATGCATTTCGCTACACCCCAATAACATCTGCTAAACACGTGTATGTGACCAATAGAATTTGATTTGCTTGTGGTTCTTGGCCCACGCAAGTCTCTTCTTATTGGTGTCCTTTAGTAGTGGTTTCTTTGCAGCAATTTGACCATGAAGGCCTGATAGACGCAGTCTCTACTGAACAGTTTGTTGAGATGTGTCTGTTACTTGAACTCTGTAGCATTTATTTGTGCGGCAATTTCTGAGGCTGGTAACTAATGAACTTATCCTCCGCAGCAGAGGTAACTCTGGGTCTTCCTTACCTGTGGCAGTCCTCATGAGAGCCAGTTTCATCACAGCGCTAGATGTTTTGACTGCACTTGAAGACACTGTCAAAGTACTTGAAATGCTCCGGATTGACTGACCTTCATGTCTGAAAGTAATGGACTGTCGTTTCTCACACCTGTTAATTGAAATGCATTCCAGGTGTCTACCTCATGAAGCTGGTTGAGAGAATGCAAAGCTGTCATCAAGGCAAAGGGTGGCTACTTTGAAGAATCTCAAATATATTTGGATTTGTTTTACACTTTTTTGGTTACTACATGATTCCATAGTGTTGATGTCTTCACTATTATTCACAGATTCTGCAACATCCTCATTGACATGTACCACCCCCAAACTAAGACCTCAGTTCTAAAACCCAGTAAACAAGTTACCATGGACTAGGACCCATTAGATTCTAAAAACCAAGTAGGATGCTACTAGCATACATTGACCTACACAGCAGATATCAATACCAATGTCAAATGGTAATTTAAAAATCTAGCATTTAACCTGTTTATACCCAGAGGGGTCATTGTAATAATGCTGATGCAAAAGCATGTTTATAATCATGCAATAATGTACACATCAACCCAGTTACTCAAGTCAGGTAACTGACCTCATGTCAAAGTATGAACCTACAAAAACACTGACACAAGTATTAGAGTCAAAGTTTAATTTAGAGGCAAAACAAGCAAATGCAGAGCCACACACCCTGGACTACAGTACCCATGAACTCTTGCATGACTCCTAAGCACAATGTCCCGCTTCAGATTTCCATGTTTGTGGCCAATAAATCCCAGTTGCAGAGGTGAATGGATCCTCAATAGCGTGGTCAGTAACAGAAGGCTGTTGGTCTACAGACTTTCCCACTTGTGCTGGAGACCTCAAGAGCGGAGGAGATCGTACCATACCCACTTGTTTACTTTTTGATAGTAGAGTCGTCGTCGTCGTCAGGCGAGCCGGTAGCGGCACCAGTAGAGTCGTCGTCGTCAGGCGAGCCGGTAGCGGCACCAGTAGAGTCGTCGTCGTCAGGCGAGCCGGTAGCGGCACCAGTAGAGTCGTCGTCGTCAGGCGAGCCGGTAGCGGCACCAGTAGAGTCGTCGTCGTCAGGCGAGCCGGTAGCGGCACCAGTAGAGTCGTCGTCGTCAGGCGAGCCGGTAGCGGCACCAGTAGAGTCGTCGTCGTCAGGCGAGCCGGTAGCGGCACCAGTAGAGTCGTCGTCGTCAGGCGAGCCGGTAGCGGCACCAGTAGAGTCGTCGTCGTCAGGCGAGCCGGTAGCGGCACCAGTAGAGTCGTCGTCGTCAGGCGAGCCGGTAGCGGCACCAGTAGAGTCGTCGTCGTCAGGCGAGCCGGTAGCGGCACCAGTAGAGTCGTCGTCAGGCGAGCCGGTAGCGGCACCAGTAGAGTCGTCGTCAGGCGAGCCGGTAGCGGCACCAGTAGAGTCGTCGTCGTCAGGCGAGCCGGTAGCGGCACCAGTAGAGTCGTCGTCGTCAGGCTCCAAATACTCTGCATTACAGACCAAAACAGTTGGGCATTCTACAGGAGCATATCTGTGCTACAGTTCCATTTGATTGTGTCGCAACATTGCACACCACTCAACTCAGCACAGTTGTAAGAGTATGTTGCAGGCCTTACCTTCTCTGGCTTGTTTAGAGTCAGACACTATGGACCGGAGCAAGGCCAGGGCATGTGCAATGGAGACGTCATTTGATGCTAGCTCTGAGAAATATCGGTACACAAGCAAGTTATTACAACAGCAAAGGTTGACAATTCCTGGCTAAACATTATGAAACTAAAGGGATCCTCTGGTCTCTAAACAGTCAATATTTGACTAAAGCCAATTAACACCAAAGAGTAACGCAAACACCACCATATACAGAGACAAAGAACATTGCTACAAGGGATGGGATAAAACGTGGGGGAAAGAACGCTTACCTCCAAATCTCCTCTGTAGAGAGACTCGATCTTGCTTCTTGGACTTTCCAACAGGGGAACAACAAACTGAGGAGAGAGTTGACAGAAGAGAAGCTCACAAAACAGTAGTCACATTTTAATCCAATTTACAAAGTTAAGCATAGTTCCTAAACAAAGCCCTTCAATCCAAATAAAACATTAGTCAACCAACCATTGAAGACCCCAACAGTCAGCACAAAGAGCAGCAATCCTCTCAGAGCTCCCATGATAACAACAACAGTCTTGCTATCAACAAGTAATGTCTTCCCATGGCCTGTAAGAGGCTTATATAGGCCACTAATGACCCTTTACCTGACTCCCACCTGAAGCCAAACAAGACTTAACGATCAATTAACAAGCTTGATTGAGGTGTAACGTTCAGATAGAAATAGATCATGTAGAACAGATGTTTCTTCTTTGGAGGGCAGGCAATCCTTTTTACTCTATATATTGCATTTCTATCTGCAATGTTTTACCCTTCTGGTCTCAGATCAGCAGTAGAAAGAAGTAGGCCTAATGATTTTAGGTATATTCTTCAAAGATATTAGGGGGAAATAAACACTGTACCCAAATCCACTTGTTATTATGCTCCTGGGAAATAGGTAGACCTCCACCATATACTCATTCACAGTTTTACAGCTGTGTTATATTCCTTTATTTACATAGATCACATATATAAATATATATGTTAGCTGCAAGTCGTTTTGGGAAAAAAATCCCCATCTTTTATTATTTTTAACATAAATCATAAATGTCATATTTTCCTCCTTTGCTCTGTAGGAGTCTCGGCTGGTGGAGGTCCCTCGTATGAAGGACATTCAAGTGGATGTGACCCCAAAACTGCAGGAGAGGCTCAGCGGGGTGACAGACATCCTGTCACGGATCTCCAAGCTAGTGTCTGAGAACATGTGTGTTGTTTTTATGGATAGTCATCTCCAATCTTTTAAAATGTCTGTCTCTGTGTTTCTCCCCCACTTTATTTTAAGAATGTGAAATGTCAGAATAATACTAGAGAGAATGATTTATTTCAGCTTTTATTTCTTTAATCACATTCCCAGTGGGTCAGAAGTTTACATACACTCAATTAGTATTTGGTAGCATTGCCTTTAAATTGTTTAACTTGGGTCAAATGTTTCGGGTAGCCTTCCACAAGCTTCCCACAATAAGTTGGGTGAATTTTGGCCCATTCCTCCTGACAGAGCTGGTGTAACTGAGTCAGGTTTGTAGGCCTCCTTGCTCGCACACGCTTTTTCAGTTCTGCCCACAACTTTTCAGGGAAGTTAGGAACCAATATACACAAGCAGTTAGGAAAGCAACGGCTAGCTTTTTCAAACAGAAATTTGCATCCTGTAGCACTAACTCCAAAAAGTTTTGGGACACTGTAAAGTCCATGGAGAATAAGAGCACCTCCTCCCAGCTGCCCACTGCACTGAGGCTAGGAAACACTATCACCACCGATAAATCTACAATAATCGAGAATTTCAACAAGCATTTTGCTACGGCTGGCCATGCTTTCCACCTGGCTACCACTAGCCCGGTCACCAGCTCTGCACCCTCCGCTGCAACTTGCCCATGCCCACCCGCTTCTCCTTCACACAAATTCAGACAGCTGATGTTCTGAAAGAGCTGCAAAATCTGGACCCCTACAAATCACCTGGGCTAGATAATCTGGACCCTTTCTTTCTTAAATTAGCCGCCGAAATTGTCGCAACCCCTATTACTACCCTGTTCAACCTCTCAGAGAGCCCCAGAGATTGGAAAGCTGCCGCGGTCATCCCCCTCTTCAAAGGGGGTGACACTCTAGATCCAAACTGTTACAGACCTATATCCATCCTGCCCTTCGAAAGTTTTTGAAAGCCAAGTTAACAAACAGATCACCGACCATTTCGAATCACACCGTACCTTCTCCGCTATGCAATCCGGTTTCCGAGCTGGTCATGGGTGCACCTCAGCCATGCTCAAGGTCCTAAACGATATTATAACCGCGATCGATAATAGACAGTACTGTGCAGCCGTCTTCATCGACCTGGCCAAGGCTTTCGACTCTGTCAACCACCGCATTCTTATTGGCAGACTAAATAGCCTTGGTTTCTCAAATGACTGCCTCGCCTGGTTCACCAACTACTTCTCAGATAGAGTTCAATGTGTCAAATTGGAGGGCCTGTTGTCTGGACCTATGGCAGTCTCTATGGGGGTGCCACAGGGTTCAATTCTAGGGCCGACTCTTTTCTCTGTGTATATCAATGATGTCGCTCTTGCTGCTGGTGATTCTCAGATCCACCTCTACGCAGACGACACCATTTTGTATACATCTGACCCTTCATTGGACACTGTGTTAACAAACCTCCAAACGAGCTTCAATGCCATACAACACTCCTTCCGTAGCCTCCAACTGCTCTTAAACACAAGTAAAACTAAATGCATGCTCTTCAATCGAATGCTGCTGGCTCCCACCCACCCGACTAGAATCACTACTCTCGACGGGTCTGACTTAGATATGTGGACAACTACAAATACCTAGGTGTCTGCTTAGACTGTAAACTCTCCTTCCAGACTCACATTAAGCATCTCCAATCCAAAGTTAAATCTAGAATCGGCTTCCTATTTTGCAACATGTTGCCAAACATGCCGTCGTAAAACTGACCATCCTACCGACCCGGCGATGTCATTTACAAAATAGCCTCCAACACTCGACTCAGCAAAATTGATGTAGTCTATCAAAGTGCCATCCGTTTTGTCACCAAAGCCCCATATACTACCCACCACTGTGACCTGTACGCTCTTGTTGGCTGGTCCTCACTACATATTCGTCGCCAAACCCACTGGCTCCAGGCCATCTATAAATCACTGCTAGGCAAATCCCTGCCTTATCTTAGCTCATTGGTCACCATAGCAACACCCACCCGTAGTATGCGCTCCAGCGGGTATATCTCACTGGTCATCCCCAAAGCCAACACCTCCTTTGGCCGCCATTCCTTCCAGTTCTCTGCTGCCAATGACTGGAACGAACTGCAAAAATCTCTGAAGCTGGAGACTCTTTTTTCCCTCACTAACTTTAAGCATCAGTTGTCAGAGCACCTTACCGATCACTGCACCTGTACACAGCCCATCTGATATTAGCCCACCCAACTACCTCATCCCCATATTGTTATTTATTTTGCTCATTTGCACCCCAGTATCTCTATTTGCACATCATCTCTTGCACATCTATCATTCCAGTGTTAATACTAATTGTAATTATTTTGCACTATGGCCTATTTATTGCCTTACCTCCATAACTTGCTACATTTGCACACACTGTATATATATTTTCTGTTCTATTTTTGACTTTATGTTTTGTTTTACCCCATATTTAACTCTGTGTTGTTGTTTTTAATCGCACTGCTTTGCTTTATCTTGGCCAGGTCGCAGTTGTAAATGAGAACTTGTTCTCAACTGGCTTACCTGGTTAAATAAATGTGAAATAAAATAAATAAAAATAAAAGGTTTTCCTCTAGGATTTTGCCTGTACTTACAGTAGCTCTATTCCATTTATTTGTATCCCCCCCCAAAAATCCCTAGTTCTTGCAGATGACAAGCACACCCATAACATGATGCAGCCACCATCATGCTTGAAAATATGAAAAGTGGTACTCAGTGATGTGTTGGAATTGCCCCAAATATAACTTTATGTTCAAGACATTAAATTAATTTCTTTGCCACATTTTTTTTTCAGTTTTACTTTAGTGCCTTATTGCAAACAGGATGCATGTTTTGGAATATTTTTTATTCTGTACAGGCTTCCTTCGTTTCACTTTGTCATTTAGGTTAGTGATATGAGGTTTTTATAGTGTTATGTCATGTCATAGCATCGTGGGGACCAGGTTAGAGTTACTAGATAATTGGCTTGGTGCCACAGAGTCTACATTCTGTTATGTCAGAGGAGATTACTGATGTTTATGATAGCATGATTGATGGACAGGATATACTGACTTGGGGTAAAGAGTAATAACATCAAAGAATGGGAGTGCTCATGATGATTACCAGATGTTCGTGGAGAGACTTGTAACAGAGTGTATACAGTCGTGGTCAAAAGTTTTGAGAATGACACAAATAATAATTTTCACAAAGTCTGCTGCCTCAGTTTTGATGATGGCAATTTGCATATAATCCAGAATGTCATGTAGAGTGATCAGATGAATTGCAATTAATTGCAAAGTCGCTCTTTGCCATGAAAATGAACTTAATCACAAACAAAAAAATTCCACTGCATTTCAGCCCTGCCACAAAAGGACCAGCTGCCATCATGTCAGTGATTCTCTCGTTAACACAGGTGAGAGTGTTGACGAAGACAAGGCCTGAGATCACTCTGTCATGCTAATTGAGTTAGAATAACAGGCTGGAAGCTTTAAAAGGAGGGTGGTGCTTGAAATCATTGTTCTTCCTCTGTTAACCATGGTTACCTGCAAGGAAACACGTGCCGTCATCATTGCTTTGCACAAAAGGGCTGCACAGGCAAGGATATTGCTGCTAGTAAGATTGCACCTAAATCAACCATTTATCGGATCATCAAGAACTTCAAGGAGAGAGGTTCAATTGTTGTGAAGGCCTCAGGGCGCCCAAGAAAGTCCAGCAAGCGCCAGGACCGTCTCCTAAAGTTGATTCAGCTGCGGTATCGGGGCACCACCAGTGCAGAGCTTGCTCAGGAATGGCAGCAGGCAGGTGTGAGTGCATCTGCACGCACAGTGAGGCGAAGACTTTTGGAGGATGGCCTGGTGTCAAGAAGGGCAGCAAAGAATCCAGAAGGCGAGGTCAGTACAGGTGCATCAAAGCTGGGACAGAGACTGAAAAACAGCTTCTATCTCAAGACCATCAGACTGTTAAACAGCCATCACTACCACATTAGAGGCTGCTGCCTATAGACTTATAGAAATCACTGGACACTTTAAGAAATGGAACACCATCCACTTTAATAATGTTTACATATCTTGCATTACTCATTTCATATGTGAATATACTGAATTCTATACTATTCTACTGTATCTTAGTCCATGCCGCTCTAACATCGCTTGTCCATATGTATATGTTCTTAATTCCTTACTTAGATGTGTATATGTTGTGAAATTGTTAGATATTACTGCACTGTCGGAGCTGGAAGCACATGCATTTCGCTACACCCCAATAACATCTGCTAAACACGTGTATGTGACCAATAGAATTTGATTTGCTTGTGGTTCTTGGCCCACGCAAGTCTCTTCTTATTGGTGTCCTTTAGTAGTGGTTTCTTTGCAGCAATTTGACCATGAAGGCCTGATAGACGCAGTCTCTACTGAACAGTTTGTTGAGATGTGTCTGTTACTTGAACTCTGTAGCATTTATTTGTGCGGCAATTTCTGAGGCTGGTAACTAATGAACTTATCCTCCGCAGCAGAGGTAACTCTGGGTCTTCCTTACCTGTGGCAGTCCTCATGAGAGCCAGTTTCATCACAGCGCTAGATGTTTTGACTGCACTTGAAGACACTGTCAAAGTACTTGAAATGCTCCGGATTGACTGACCTTCATGTCTGAAAGTAATGGACTGTCGTTTCTCACACCTGTTAATTGAAATGCATTCCAGGTGTCTACCTCATGAAGCTGGTTGAGAGAATGCAAAGCTGTCATCAAGGCAAAGGGTGGCTACTTTGAAGAATCTCAAATATATTTGGATTTGTTTTACACTTTTTTGGTTACTACATGATTCCATAGTGTTGATGTCTTCACTATTATTCACAGATTCTGCAACATCCTCATTGACATGTACCACCCCCAAACTAAGACCTCAGTTCTAAAACCCAGTAAACAAGTTACCATGGACTAGGACCCATTAGATTCTAAAAACCAAGTAGGATGCTACTAGCATACATTGACCTACACAGCAGATATCAATACCAATGTCAAATGGTAATTTAAAAATCTAGCATTTAACCTGTTTATACCCAGAGGGGTCATTGTAATAATGCTGATGCAAAAGCATGTTTATAATCATGCAATAATGTACACATCAACCCAGTTACTCAAGTCAGGTAACTGACCTCATGTCAAAGTATGAACCTACAAAAACACTGACACAAGTATTAGAGTCAAAGTTTAATTTAGAGGCAAAACAAGCAAATGCAGAGCCACACACCCTGGACTACAGTACCCATGAACTCTTGCATGACTCCTAAGCACAATGTCCCGCTTCAGATTTCCATGTTTGTGGCCAATAAATCCCAGTTGCAGAGGTGAATGGATCCTCAATAGCGTGGTCAGTAACAGAAGGCTGTTGGTCTACAGACTTTCCCACTTGTGCTGGAGACCTCAAGAGCGGAGGAGATCGTACCATACCCACTTGTTTACTTTTTGATAGTAGAGTCGTCGTCGTCAGGCGGCGAGCCGGTAGCGGCACCAGTAGAGTCGTCGTCGTCAGGCGGCGAGCCGGTAGCGGCACCAGTAGAGTCGTCGTCGTCAGGCGAGCCGGTAGCGGCACCAGTAGAGTCGTCGTCAGGCGAGCCGGTAGCGGCACCAGTAGAGTCGTCGTCAGGCGAGCCGGTAGCGGCACCAGTAGAGTCGCCGTCGTCAGGCGAGCCGGTAGCGGCACCAGTAGAGTCGTCGTCGTCAGGCGAGCCGGTAGCGGCACCAGTAGAGTCGTCGTCGTCAGGCGAGCCGGTAGCGGCACCAGTAGAGTCGTCGTCGTCAGGCGAGCCGGTAGCGGCACCAGTAGAGTCGTCGTCGTCAGGCGAGCCGGTAGCGGCACCAGTAGAGTCGTCGTCGTCAGGCGAGCCGGTAGCGGCACCAGTAGAGTCGTCGTGCAGGCGAGCCGGTAGCGGCACCAGTAGAGTCGTCGTCGTCAGGCGAGCCGGTAGCGGCACCAGTAGAGTCGTCGTCGTCAGGCGAGCCGGTAGCGGCACCAGTAGAGTCGTCGTCGTCAGGCGAGCCGGTAGCGGCACCAGTAGAGTCGTCGTCAGTCTCCAAATACTCTGCATTACAGACCAAAACAGTTGGGCATTCTACAGGAGCATATCTGTGCTACAGTTCCATTTGATTGTGTCGCAACATTGCACACCACTCAACTCAGCACAGTTGTAAGAGTATGTTGCAGGCCTTACCTTCTCTGGCTTGTTTAGAGTCAGACACTATGGACCGGAGCAAGGCCAGGGCATGTGCAATGGAGACGTCATTTGATGCTAGCTCTGAGAAATATCGGTACACAAGCAAGTTATTACAACAGCAAAGGTTGACAATTCCTGGCTAAACATTATGAAACTAAAGGGATCCTCTGGTCTCTAAACAGTCAATATTTGACTAAAGCCAATTAACACCAAAGAGTAACGCAAACACCACCATATACAGAGACAAAGAACATTGCTACAAGGGATGGGATAAAACGTGGGGGAAAGAACGCTTACCTCCAAATCTCCTCTGTAGAGAGACTCGATCTTGCTTCTTGGACTTTCCAACAGGGGAACAACAAACTGAGGAGAGAGTTGACAGAAGAGAAGCTCACAAAACAGTAGTCACATTTTAATCCAATTTACAAAGTTAAGCATAGTTCCTAAACAAAGCCCTTCAATCCAAATAAAACATTAGTCAACCAACCATTGAAGACCCCAACAGTCAGCACAAAGAGCAGCAATCCTCTCAGAGCTCCCATGATAACAACAACAGTCTTGCTATCAACAAGTAATGTCTTCCCATGGCCTGTAAGAGGCTTATATAGGCCACTAATGACCCTTTACCTGACTCCCACCTGAAGCCAAACAAGACTTAACGATCAATTAACAAGCTTGATTGAGGTGTAACGTTCAGATAGAAATAGATCATGTAGAACAGATGTTTCTTCTTTGGAGGGCAGGCAATCCTTTTTACTCTATATATTGCATTTCTATCTGCAATGTTTTACCCTTCTGGTCTCAGATCAGCAGTAGAAAGAAGTAGGCCTAATGATTTTAGGTATATTCTTCAAAGATATTAGGGGGAAATAAACACTGTACCCAAATCCACTTGTTATTATGCTCCTGGGAAATAGGTAGACCTCCACCATATACTCATTCACAGTTTTACAGCTGTGTTATATTCCTTTATTTACATAGATCACATATATAAATATATATGTTAGCTGCAAGTCGTTTTGGGAAAAAATCCCCATATTTTATTATTTTTAACATAAATCATAAATGTCATATTTTCCTCCTTTGCTCTGTAGGAGTCTCGGCTGGTGGAGGTCCCTCGTATGAAGGACATTCAAGTGGATGTGACCCCAAAACTGCAGGAGAGGCTCAGCGGGGTGACAGACATCCTGTCACGGATCTCCAAGCTAGTGTCTGAGAACATGTGTGTTGTTTTTATGGATAGTCATCTCCAATCTTTTAAAATGTCTGTCTCTGTGTTTCTCCCCCACTTTATTTTAAGAATGTGAAATGTCAGAATAATACTAGAGAGAATGATTTATTTCAGCTTTTATTTCTTTAATCACATTCCCAGTGGGTCAGAAGTTTACATACACTCAATTAGTATTTGGTAGCATTGCCTTTAAATTGTTTAACTTGGGTCAAATGTTTCGGGTAGCCTTCCACAAGCTTCCCACAATAAGTTGGGTGAATTTTGGCCCATTCCTCCTGACAGAGCTGGTGTAACTGAGTCAGGTTTGTAGGCCTCCTTGCTCGCACACGCTTTTTCAGTTCTGCCCACAACTTTTCAGGGAAGTTAGGAACCAATATACACAAGCAGTTAGGAAAGCAACGGCTAGCTTTTTCAAACAGAAATTTGCATCCTGTAGCACTAACTCCAAAAAGTTTTGGGACACTGTAAAGTCCATGGAGAATAAGAGCACCTCCTCCCAGCTGCCCACTGCACTGAGGCTAGGAAACACTATCACCACCGATAAATCTACAATAATCGAGAATTTCAACAAGCATTTTGCTACGGCTGGCCATGCTTTCCACCTGGCTACCACTAGCCCGGTCACCAGCTCTGCACCCTCCGCTGCAACTTGCCCATGCCCACCCGCTTCTCCTTCACACAAATTCAGACAGCTGATGTTCTGAAAGAGCTGCAAAATCTGGACCCCTACAAATCACCTGGGCTAGATAATCTGGACCCTTTCTTTCTTAAATTAGCCGCCGAAATTGTCGCAACCCCCTATTACTACCCTGTTCAACCTCTCAGAGAGCCCCAGAGATTGGAAAGCTGCCGCGGTCATCCCCCTCTTCAAAGGGGGTGACACTCTAGATCCAAACTGTTACAGACCTATATCCATCCTGCCCTGCCTTTCGAAAGTTTTTGAAAGCCAAGTTAACAAACAGATCACCGACCATTTCGAATCACACCGTACCTTCTCCGCTATGCAATCCGGTTTCGAGCTGGTCATGGGTGCACCTCAGCCATGCTCAAGGTCCTAAACGATATTATAACCGCGATCGATAATAGACAGTACTGTGCAGCCGTCTTCATCGACCTGGCCAAGGCTTTCGACTCTGTCAACCACCGCATTCTTATTGGCAGACTAAATAGCCTTGGTTTCTCAAATGACTGCCTCGCCTGGTTCACCAACTACTTCTCAGATAGAGTTCAATGTGTCAAATTGGAGGGCCTGTTGTCTGGACCTATGGCAGTCTCTATGGGGGTGCCACAGGGTTCAATTCTAGGGCCGACTCTTTTCTCTGTGTATATCAATGATGTCGCTCTTGCTGCTGGTGATTCTCAGATCCACCTCTACGCAGACGACACCATTTTGTATACATCTGACCCTTCATTGGACACTGTGTTAACAAACCTCCAAACGAGCTTCAATGCCATACAACACTCCTTCCGTAGCCTCCAACTGCTCTTAAACACAAGTAAAACTAAATGCATGCTCTTCAATCGAATGCTGCTGGCTCCCACCCACCCGACTAGAATCACTACTCTCGACGGGTCTGACTTAGAGTATGTGGACAACTACAAATACCTAGGTGTCTGCTTAGACTGTAAACTCTCCTTCCAGACTCACATTAAGCATCTCCAATCCAAAGTTAAATCTAGAATCGGCTTCCTATTTTGCAACATGTTGCCAAACATGCCGTCGTAAAACTGACCATCCTACCGACCGGCGATGTCATTTACAAAATAGCCTCCAACACTCGACTCAGCAAAATTGATGTAGTCTATCAAAGTGCCATCCGTTTTGTCACCAAAGCCCCATATACTACCCACCACTGTGACCTGTACGCTCTTGTTGGCTGGTCCTCACTACATATTCGTCGCCAAACCCACTGGCTCCAGGCCATCTATAAATCACTGCTAGGCAAATCCCTGCCTTATCTTAGCTCATTGGTCACCATAGCAACACCCACCCGTAGTATGCGCTCCAGCGGGTATATCTCACTGGTCATCCCCAAAGCCAACACCTCCTTTGGCCGCCATTCCTTCCAGTTCTCTGCTGCCAATGACTGGAACGAACTGCAAAAATCTCTGAAGCTGGAGACTCCTTTTTCCCTCACTAACTTTAAGCATCAGTTGTCAGAGCACCTTACCGATCACTGCACCTGTACACAGCCCATCTGATATTAGCCCACCCAACTACCTCATCCCCATATTGTTATTTATTTTGCTCATTTGCACCCCAGTATCTCTATTTGCACATCATCTCTTGCACATCTATCATTCCAGTGTTAATACTAATTGTAATTATTTTGCACTATGGCCTATTTATTGCCTTACCTCCATAACTTGCTACATTTGCACACACTGTATATATATTTTCTGTTCTATTTTTGACTTTATGTTTTGTTTTACCCCATATTTAACTCTGTGTTGTTGTTTTTAATCGCACTGCTTTGCTTTATCTTGGCCAGGTCGCAGTTGTAAATGAGAACTTGTTCTCAACTGGCTTACCTGGTTAAATAAATGTGAAATAAAATAAATAAAAATAAAAGGTTTTCCTCTAGGATTTTGCCTGTACTTACAGTAGCTCTATTCCATTTATTTGTATCCCCCCCAAAAATCCCTAGTTCTTGCAGATGACAAGCACACCCATAACATGATGCAGCCACCATCATGCTTGAAAATATGAAAAGTGGTACCCAGTGATGTGTTGGAATTGCCCCAAATATAACTTTATGTTCAAGACATTAAGTTAATTTCTTTGCCACATTTTTTTTCAGTTTTACTTTAGTGCCTTATTGCAAACAGGATGCATGTTTTGGAATATTTTTATTCTGTACAGGCTTCCTTCGTTTCACTTTGTCATTTAGGTTAGTGATATGAGGTTTTTATAGTGTTATGTCATGTCATAGCATCGTGGGGACCAGGTTAGAGTTACTAGATAATTGGCTTGGTGCCACAGAGTCTACATTCTGTTATGTCAGAGGAGATTACTGATGTTTATGATAGCATGATTGATGGACAGGATATACTGACTTGGGGTAAAGAGTAATAACATCAAAGAATGGGAGTGCTCATGATGATTACCAGATGTTCGTGGAGAGACTTGTAACAGAGTGTATACAGTCGTGGTCAAAAGTTTTGAGAATGACACAAATAATAATTTTCACAAAGTCTGCTGCCTCAGTTTTGATGATGGCAATTTGCATATAATCCAGAATGTCATGTAGAGTGATCAGATGAATTGCAATTAATTGCAAAGTCGCTCTTTGCCATGAAAATGAACTTAATCACAAACAAAAAAATGCCACTGCATTTCAGCCCTGCCACAAAAGGACCAGCTGCCATCATGTCAGTGATTCTCTCGTTAACACAGGTGAGAGTGTTGACGAAGACAAGGCCTGAGATCACTCTGTCATGCTAATTGAGTTAGAATAACAGACTGGAAGCTTTAAAAGGAGGGTGGTGCTTGAAATCATTGTTCTTCCTCTGTTAACCATGGTTACCTGCAAGGAAACACATGCCGTCATCATTGCTTTGCACAAAAGGGCTGCACAGGCAAGGATATTGCTGCTAGTAAGATTGCACCTAAATCAACCATTTATCGGATCATCAAGAACTTCAAGGAGAGAGGTTCAATTGTTGTGAAGGCCTCAGGGCGCCCAAGAAAGTCCAGCAAGCGCCAGGACCGTCTCCTAAAGTTGATTCAGCTGCGGTATCGGGGCACCACCAGTGCAGAGCTTGCTCAGGAATGGCAGCAGGCAGGTGTGAGTGCATCTGCACGCACAGTGAGGCGAAGACTTTTGGAGGATGGCCTGGTGTCAAGAAGGGCAGCAAAGAATCCAGAAGGCGAGGTCAGTACAGGTGCATCAAAGCTGGGACAGAAACTGAAAAACAGCTTCTATCTCAAGACCATCAGACTGTTAAACAGCCATCACTACCACATTAGAGGCTGCTGCCTATAGACTTATAGAAATCACTGGACACTTTAAGAAATGGAACACCATCCACTTTAATAATGTTTACATATCTTGCTTTACTCATTTCATATGTGTATATACTGAATTCTATACTATTCTACTGTATCTTAGTCCATGCCGCTCTAACATCGCTTGTCCATATTTACATTTAAGTCATTTAGCAGACGCTCTTATCCAGAGCGACTTACAAATTGGTGCATTCACCCTATAGCCAGTGGGTTAACCACTTTACAACAATTTTATATATTTTTTATTTTTTTGGGGGGGGGGGCTAGAAGGATTACTTCATCCTATCCCAGGTATTCCTTAAAGAGGTGGGGTTTCAAATGTCTCCGGAAGGTGGTGAGTGACTCCGCTGTCCTGGCGTCGTGAGGGAGCTTGTTCCACCATTGGGGTGCCAGAGCAGCGAACAGTTTTGACTGGGCTGAGCGGGAACTATGCTTCCGCAGAGGAAGGGGAGCCAGCAGGCCAGAGGTGGATGAACGCAATGCCCTCGTTTGGGTGTAGGGACTGATCAGAGCCTGAAGGTACGGAGGTGCCGTTCCCCTCACTGCTCCATAGGCAAGCACCATGGTCTTGAAACGGATGCGAGCTTCAACTGGAAGCCAGTGGAGTGTGCGGAGGAGGGGGGTGACGTGAGAGAACTTGGGAAGGTTGAACACCAGACGGGCTGCGGCATTCTGGATGAGTTGTAGGGGTTTAATGGCACAGGCAGGGAGCCCAGCCAACAGCGAGTTGCAGTAATCCAGACGGGGAGATGACAAGTGCCTGGATTAGGACCTGTGCCGCTTCCTGTGTAAGGCAGGGTCGTACTCTCCGAATGTTGTAGAGCATGAACCTGCAGGATCGGGTCACCGCCTTGATGTTAGCGGAGAACGACAGGGTGTTGTCCAGGGTCACGCCAAGGCTCTTCGCACTCTGGGAGGAGGACACAACGGAGTTGTCAACCGTGATGGCGAGATCATGGAACGGGCAGTCCTTCCCCGGGAGGAAGAGCAGCTCCGTCTTGCCAGGTTTCAGCTTGAGGTGGTGATCCGTCATCCATACTGATATGTCGGCCAGACATGCAGAGATGCGATTCGCCACCTGGTTATCAGAAGGGGGAAAGGAGAAGATTAGTTGTGTATCGTCAGCGTAGCAATGATAGGAGAGGCCATGTGAGGATATGACAGAGCCAAGTGACTTGGTGTATAGGGAGAAAAGGAGAGGGCCTAGAACTGAGCCCTGGGGGTGATCCAGGAGTGAGCCGCGCCGGAGATGCCCAGCTCGGAGAGGGTGGAGAGGAGGATCTGATGGTTCACAGTATCAAAGGCAGCAGACAGGTCTAGAAGGACAAGAGCAGAGGAGAGAGAGTTAGCTTTAGCAGTGCGGAGAGCCTCCGTGACACAGAGAAGAGCAGTCTCAGTTGAATGACCAGTCCTGAAACCTGACTGGTTTGGATCAAGAAGGTCATTCTGAGAGAGATAGCAAGAGAGTTGGCTAAAGACGGCACGCTCAATAGTTTTGGAAAGAAAAGAAAGAAGGGATACTGGTCTGTAGTTGTTGACATCAGTGGGATCGAGTGTTGGTTTTTTTGAGAAGGGGTGCAACTCTCGCTCTCTTGAAGACGGAAGGGACATGGCCAGCGGTCAAGGATGAGTTGATCAGCGAGGTGAGGTAGGGGAGAAGGTCACCGGAGATGGTCTGGAGAAGAGAGGAGGGGATGGGGTCAAGCGGGCAGGTTGTTGGGCGGCCTGCAGTCACTAGTCGCAAGATTTTATCTGGAGAGAGAGGGGAGAAAGAAGTCAAAGCATAGGGTAGGGCAGTGTGAGCAGGACCAGCAGTGTCATTAGACTTAACAAACGAGGATCGGATGTCGTCAACCTTCTTTTCAAAGTGGTTGACGAAGTCATCCACAGAGAGGGAGGAGGGGGGGTGGGGGGAGGATTCAGCAGTGAGGAGAATGTGGCAAAGAGCTTCCTAGGGTTAGAGGCAGATGCTTGGAATTTAGAGTGGTAGAAAGTGGCCTTAGCAGCAGAAACAGATGAAGAAAATGTAGAGAGGAGGGAGTGAAAAGATGCCAGGTCGGCAGGGAGTTTAGTTTTCTTCCATTTCCGCTCCGCTGCCCGGAGCTCTGTTCTGTGAGCTCGCAATGAGTCATCAAGCCACGGAGCTGGAGGGGAGGACCGAGCCGGCCGGGAGGATAGGGGACACAGGGAGTCAAAGGATGCAGAAAGGGAGGAGAGGAGGGTTGAGGAGGCAGAATCAGGAGATTGGAGGGAGAAGGATTGAGCAGAGGGAAGAGATGATAGGATGGAAGAGGAGAGAGTAGTGGGAGAGAGAGAGCGAAGGTTGCGGCAGCGCGTTACCATCTGTGTAGGGGCAGAGTGAGTAGTGTTGGAGGAGAGCGAGAGAGAAAAGGATACAAAGTAGTGGTCGGAGACATGGAGGGGAGTTGCAGTGAGATTAGTAGAAGAGCAACATCTAGTAAAGATGAAGTCAAGCGTATTGCCTGCCTTGTGAGTAGGGGGGGACGGTGAGAGGGTGAGGTCAAAAGAGGAGAGGAGTGGAAAGAAGGAGGCAGAGAGAAATGTGAAGGGTGAGCCATCCTCAGGAAAGGAACTTATCAAGGCGTCAAGCTCATTGATGAACTCTCCAAGGGAACCTGGAGGGTGATAGATGACAAGGATATTAAGCTTAAATGGGCTAGTGACTGTGACAGCGTGGAATTCAAATGAGGAGATAGACAGATGGGTTAGGGGAAAAATTGAGAATGACCACTTGGGAGAGATGAGGATTCCTGTGCCACCACCCCTCTGACCAGATGCTCTCGGGGTATGCGAGAACACATGGTCAGACGAGGAGAGAGCAGTAGGAGTAGCAGTGTTTTCAGTGGTAATCCATGTTTCCGTCAGCGCCAGGAAGTCGAGGGACTGGAGGGTAGAATAGGCTGGGATGAAGTCAGCCTTGTTGGCGGCAGAACGGCAGTTCCAGAGGCTGCCTGAGACCTGGAACTCCAGGTGTGTGGTGCGTGCAGGGACCACCAGGTTAGAGAGGCAGCAGCCACGCGGTGTGAGGCGTTTGTGTAGCCTGTGCGGAGAGGAGAGAACAGGGATAGGCAGAGGCATAGTTGACAGGCTGCAGCAGATGGCTACAATAATGCAGAGGAGATCGGAATGAAATGAACTAAACATCTGGGAAAGGAGAGAGCAGGCCTCCCTCACCAAAAAAAATATAACTCTCCCAACTTCCACCTCAGAAACTATAATTGTTTCACTGAACCACCCGAATAAAACTCTCCCAACTTCCACTTTAGAAATTAGAATTGTTGTAAACTACAGCAGACTGTTATCAGTAGCTGTAATTAAGTACAGCAGCTACCAACCACCTAACGTTAATGCCTCGGATAATGAGGTTACAAAAACAGCTGAATGGTGGCAGCTAGCTGGCTCAATCACAGGTACTCTTAAAAATGAAATAACATTGGAAACAACTAACCACAGTTGCTAAAAGTTACCAGTAGCTACCCGCTAGCTAGCTTTGTTGGTCCAAGTAGTGGGTAAGCTAGCCTCGTGCTTCGCCGGGGTCCGCCGAATACAATACTTACCTACAATAATTACCTACAATAACCTACAATAACTACCTGAGTAAACTACCTATAATACCTAACTACAATACCTACCTACAATCTAAATACATGGTTTAATCTTTACTCAACACCATATAAGAAGCCAAGCTTACCTTTCATAACGCAGCAATGATTAAACGTTGGGTAGCTAGCACAAAGATAATGTATTTAGCTACTACAGTACAGCCAGCTGGTAGTGTTGGCTAGCTAGCAATGGCTGCTGTGTTGACTTTGTTTGAAAAACGGCGTCGCTGCGAACGAATGTAGCTGGCTAAAAGGATATTGTTTTTAGTTGCTACCGTTGCTAATAGCTACTCGCCAGCTAATCCAGGAGGTGAGTTAGCTAGCTTCGTGCTACACCCGGCACCGCCGAATACAAAAGTAACCTACAATAACTACACAACAACTACCCACAACAGCCCACGATGCCTACCTATACTACTTAATAATATACAGCCCACGATGCCTACCTATAATACCTAACTACAATCTAAATACATAGTTTAAGCCTTACTCGACAAAGCCCAAGCTATGTATAAAGCCAAACTGGCAGACTGCAATCAGTAGCTGTAATTAAGTACAGCAGCTACCAACCACCTAACGTTAATGCCTCGGATAATATGTATATGTCCTTAATTAATTCCTTACTTAGATGTGTATATTGGGTATATGTTGTGAAATTGTTAGATATTACTGCACTGTCGGAGCTAGAAGCACATGCATTTCGCTACACCCCAATAACATCTGCTAAACACGTGTATGTGACCAATAGAATTTGATTTGCTTGTGGTTCTTGGCCCACGCAAGTCTCTTCTTATTGGTGTCCTTTAGTAGTGGTTTCTTTGCAGCAATTTGACCATGAAGGCCTGATAGACGCAGTCTCTACTGAACAGTTTGTTGAGATGTGTCTGTTACTTGAACTCTGTAGCATTTATTTGTGCGGCAATTTCTGAGGCTGGTAACTAATGAACTTATCCTCCGCAGCAGAGGTAACTCTGGGTCTTCCTTACCTGTGGCAGTCCTCATGAGAGCCAGTTTCATCACAGCGCTAGATGTTTTGACTGCACTTGAAGACACTGTCAAAGTACTTGAAATGTTCCGGATTGACTGACCTTCATGTCTGAAAGTAATGGACTGTCGTTTCTCACACCTGTTAATTGAAATGCATTCCAGGTGTCTACCTCATGAAGCTGGTTGAGAGAATGCAAAGCTGTCATCAAGGCAAAGGGTGGCTACTTTGAAGAATCTCAAATATATTTGGATTTGTTTTACACTTTTTTGGTTACTACATGATTCCATAGTGTTGATGTCTTCACTATTATTCACAGATTCTGCAACATCCTCATTGACATGTACCACCCCCAAACTAAGACCTCAGTTCTAAAACCCAGTAAACAAGTTACCATGGACTAGGACCCATTAGATTCTAAAAACCAAGTAGGATGCTACTAGCATACATTGACCTACACAGCAGATATCAATACCAATGTCAAATGGTAATTTAAAAAATCTAGCATTTAACCTGTTTATACCCAAAGGGGTCATTGTAATAATGCTGATGCAAAAGCATGTTTATAGTCATGCAATAATGTACACATCAACCCAGTTACTCAAGTCAGGTAACTGACCTCATGTCAAAGTATGAACCTACAAAAACACTGACACAAGTATTAGAGTCAAAGTTTAATTTAGAGGCAAAACAAGCAAATGCAGAGCCACACACCCTGGACTACAGTACCCATGAACTCTTGCATGACTCCTAAGCACAATGTCCCGCTTCAGATTTCCATGTTTGTGGCCAATAAATCCCAGTTGCAGAGGTGAATGGTTCCTCAATAGCATGGTCAGTAACAGAAGGCTGTTGGTCTACAGACTTTCCCACTTGTGCTGGAGACCTCAAGAGCGGAGGAGATCGTACCATACCCACTTGTTTACTTTTTGATAGTAGAGTCGTCGTCAGGCGAGCCGGTAGCGGCACCAGTAGAGTCGCGTCGTCAGGCGAGCCGGTAGCGGCACCAGTAGAGTCGTCGTCGTCAGGCGAGCCGGTAGCGGCACCAGTAGAGTCGTGCGTCGTCAGGCGAGCCGGTAGCGGCACCAGTAGAGTCGTCGTCGTCAGGCGAGCCGGTAGCGGCACCAGTAGAGTCGTCGTCGTCAGGCGAGCCGGTAGCGGCACCAGTAGAGTCGTCGTCGTCAGGCGAGCCGGTAGCGGCACCAGTAGAGTCGTCGTCGTCAGGCGAGCCGGTAGCGGCACCAGTAGAGTCGTCGTCGTCAGGCGAGCCGGTAGCGGCACCAGTAGAGTCGTCGTCGTCAGGCGAGCCGGTAGCGGCACCAGTAGAGTCGTTGTCGTCAGGCGAGCCGGTAGCGGCACCAGTAGAGTCGTCGTCGTCAGGCGAGCCGGTAGCGGCACCAGTAGAGTCGTCGTCGTCAGGCGAGCCGGTAGCGGCACCAGTAGAGTCGTCGTCGTCAGGCGAGCCGGTAGCGGCACCAGTAGAGTCGTCGTCGTCAGGCGAGCCGGTAGCGGCACCAGTAGAGTCGTCGTCGTCAGGCGAGCCGGTAGCGGCACCAGTAGAGTCGTCGTCGTCAGGCGAGCCGGTAGCGGCACCAGTAGAGTCGTCGTCGTCAGGCGAGCCGGTAGCGGCACCAGTAGAGTCGTCGTCGTCAGGCGAGCCGGTAGCGGCACCAGTAGAGTCGTCGTCAGGCGAGCCGGTAGCGGCACCAGTAGAGTCGTCGTCATTGGTCTCCAAATACTCTGCATTACAGACCAAAACAGTTGGGCATTCTACAGGAGCATATCTGTGCTACAGTTCCATTTGATTGTGTCGCAACATTGCACACCACTCAACTCAGCACAGTTGTAAGAGTATGTTGCAGGCCTTACCTTCTCTGGCTTGTTTAGAGTCAGACACTATGGACCGGAGCAAGGCCAGGGCATGTGCAATGGAGACGTCATTTGATGCTAGCTCTGAGAAATATCGGTACACAAGCAAGTTATTACAACAGCAAAGGTTGACAATTCCTGGCTAAACATTATGAAACTAAAGGGATCCTCTGGTCTCTAAACAGTCAATATTTGACTAAAGCCAATTAACACCAAAGAGTAACGCAAACACCACCATATACAGAGACAAAGAACATTGCTACAAGGGATGGGATAAAACGTGGGGGAAAGAACGCTTACCTCCAAATCTCCTCTGTAGAGAGACTCGATCTTGCTTCTTGGACTTTCCAACAGGGGAACAACAAACTGAGGAGAGAGTTGACAGAAGAGAAGCTCACAAAACAGTAGTCACATTTTAATCCAATTTACAAAGTTAAGCATAGTTCCCAAACAAAGCCCTTCAATCCAAATAAAACATTAGTCAACCAACCATTGAAGACCCCAACAGTCAGCACAAAGAGCAGCAATCCTCTCAGAGCTCCCATGATAACAACAACAGTCTTGCTATCAACAAGTAATGTCTTCCCATGGCCTGTAAGAGGCTTATATAGGCCACTAATGACCCTTTACCTGACTCCCACCTGAAGCCAAACAAGACTTAACGATCAATTAACAAGCTTGATTGAGGTGTAACGTTCAGATAGAAATAGATCATGTAGAACAGATGTTTCTTCTTTGGAGGGCAGGCAATCCTTTATACTCTATATATTGCATTTCTATCTGCAATGTTTTACCCTTCTGGTCTCAGATCAGCAGTAGAAAGAAGTAGGCCTAATGATTTTAGGTATATTCTTCAAAGATATTAGGGGAAATAAACACTGTACCCAAATCCACTTGTTATTATGCTCCTGGGAAATAGGTAGACCTCCACCATATACTCATTCACAGTTTTACAGCTGTGTTATATTCCTTTATTTACATAGATCACATATATAAATATATATGTTAGCTGCAAGTCGTTTTGGGAAAAAAATCCCCATCTTTTATTATTTTTAACATAAATCATAAATGTCATATTTTCCTCCTTTGCTCTGTAGGAGTCTCGGCTGGTGGAGGTCCCTCGTATGAAGGACATTCAAGTGGATGTGACCCCAAAACTGCAGGAGAGGCTCAGCGGGGTGACAGACATCCTGTCACGGATCTCCAAGCTAGTGTCTGAGAACATGTGTGTTGTTTTTATGGATAGTCATCTCCAATCTTTTAAAATGTCTGTCTCTGTGTTTCTCCCCCGATCGCCCTCCTCTTCCCCATCCCCCACCCCCTCTCTTCCCTAGGTTCTCCCCAGGATAAGTGCACCATCCTGGCTGTGGTCCCCAGTCCTGCTGCTTCATGTCACTTAGCTGGGAATAGGGTCCCAGCGAATGTATGTGGTCGTTGCTTACTTTAACATAAAACTCTCATAGATATTACCACAGTAAGTGTAAATAATAACAATTTATTCTGGGCTCTATAATTAGTAACCTGAATGATGTTCAAAATAAATCCTAAGTGTATCCTAAGACATTACAATAATGTATCGCTGTTTTAACCATAATATCTATTTAAGACAGTTATCTCGCAATTGTACAAGCAATACCATTCATGCTGAAAATAGTTTCAACATCTTTAGTTACTCATATATACTAACAATTTACTTAAATCACTCAGTCAACTTATAAATCATAACCAAAACCAAATTACTTATCTCAACCAAATTTTGAATGACAATTCTAAGTGATTCACATTGGTCCTATCACTCAAAATTAAAACCCTCAACTTTATCACACATTACAACTGTCAGAATGTACAATTATATTAACATACCGTATATATATATCCATAATTCTATTATGACCTTCCTCATCCTGAGAATAACTACAGATAATTATCTCAATGCATTCTTCGTACTATTAATTTAGCAGTGTATATACAGTTGAAGTCGGAAGTTTACATACACCTTCGCCAAATACATTTAAACTCAGTTTTTCACAATTCATGACATTTAATCCTGGTAAAAATTCCCTGTCTTAGGTCAGTTAGGATCACCACTTTATTTTAAGAATGTGAAATGTCAGAATAATACTAGAGAGAATGATTTATTTCAGCTTTTATTTCTTTAATCACATTCCCAGTGGGTCAGAAGTTTACATACACTCAATTAGTATTTGGTAGTATTGCCTTTAAATTGTTTAACTTGGGTCAAATGTTTCGGGTAGCCTTCCACAAGCTTCCCACAATAAGTTGGGTGAATTTTGGCCCATTCCTCCTGACAGAGCTGGTGTAACTGAGTCAGGTTTGTAGGCCTCCTTGCTCGCACACGCTTTTTCAGTTCTGCCCACACATTTTCTATAGGGCTTTGTGATGGCCACTCCAATACCTTGACTTTGTTGTCCTTAAGCTATTTTGCCACAACTTTGGAAGTATGCTTGGGGTCATTGTCCATTTGGAAGACCCATTTGCGACCAAGCTTTAACTTCCTGACTCATGTCTTGAGATGTTGCTTCAATGTATCCACATAATTTTCCTTCCTCATGATGCCATCTATTTTGTGAAGTGCACCAGTCCCTCCTGCAGCAAAGCACCCCCACAGCATGATGCTGCCACCCCCGTGCTTCACGGTTGGGATGGGGTTCTTCGGCTTGCAAGCTATCCACTTTTCCCTCCAAACATAACGATGGTCATTATGGCCAAACAGTTCTATTTTTGTTTAATCAGACCAGAGGACATTTCTCCAAAAAGTACAATCTTTGTCCCCATGTGCAGTTGCAAACCATAGTCTGGCTTTTTTATGGCGGTTTTGGAGCAGTGGCTTCTTCCTTGCTGAGCGGCCTTTCAGGTTATGTTGATATAGGACTTGTTTTATTGTGGATATAGATACTTTTGTACCTGTTTCCTCCAGCATCTTCACAAGGTCCTTTGCTGTTGTTCTGGAATTGATTTGCACTTTTCGCACCAAAGTATGTTCATCTCTAGGAGACAGAACGCGTCTCCTTCCTGAGCGGTATGACAGCTGCGTGGTCCCATGGTGTTTATACTTGCGTACTGTTGTTTGTACAGATGAACGTGGTACCTTCAGGCGTTTGGAAATTGCTCCCAAGGATCAACAAAGACTTGTAGTGGTCTTCCATTTTTTTCCTGAGGTCTTGGCTGATTTCTTTTGATTTTCCCATGATGTCAAGCAAAGAGGCACTGAGTTTGAAGGTAGACCTTGAAATACATCCACAGGTACACCTCCAATTGACTCAAATTATGTCAATTAGCCTATCAGAAGCTTCTAAAGCCATGACATCATTTTCTGGAATTTTCCAAGCTGTTTAAAGGCACAGTCAACTTAGGTTATGTAAACTTCTGACCCACTGGAATTGTGATACAGTGAATTATAAGTGAAATAATCTGTCTGTAAACAATTGTTGGAAAAATTACTTGTGTCATGCACAAAGTAGATGTCCTAACCGACTTGCCAAATCTATAGTTTGTTAACAAGAAATTTGTGGAGTGGTTGAAAAACGAGTTTTAATGACTCCAACCTAAGTGTATGTAAACTTCCGACTTCAACTGTACCTCCTACCCAAATTAGGAAATTTAGATAAATCCAAATGTATTATTGACACAGCTTACCAACCCCTTCCTTCCCCGGCACTTAAATCTTCTGGCGTCTCTTCATTATCTTCTTCAGACATCTTCATAGTTCAAAATGACTTGCCCATGACAATATCCCAACTTCAGTGTCTCATCCGAGTCACCACCATCTCTACACCCCATTCTGTTTTGTCCATTTGCCAACCAGTATACCAACAACATGAGAAATGTTTTATTTGAACAGATCTCTCTCCATCCTCAATCCTCGTGGACTCCTGTGCCACTCCTGAGAAAAAAAGGCATGAGAGACAATCCGTTGATAGCTTCGATTGGCTTTTGTAGACCGGTTGCAGGTAGAAGTGGTGCTGTACAGGAACGTCTTCAACGCCTCTGATGTTCATCTTCAGCCGGTTTAGAGTTTTGTTTATTTTTTAGGTTCACAATTTTGTAGGCCCAATTATCCCTGCTATGCATCAAGACACCATTTGTATTTACCTCAAGAGAAGACAGAACATAACATTTTAGTTGAGTTAATTTCTAATCCAAGAAATCAATATAAGCGTTGAATATATTAGAAATTATTATGTTTGACCAATTATTCTTAATACCAATTTCTAATATACTCCCCAATTTCTGTTAGGGAAACCCTCCACAGACAGAGAAATGACTGGTGTGAAAGTCAGGTGATTCTGGAACTTTTGGAAGATGTTGAAGTTCTTGGATGTTCTTGGAGTTCTGTCCCTCCGCCGAGGGAATCAGCCATATCACGTAGCTCATCAGTAGCATTCCCATTGCCATCGTCTCCCATCACCTGATTCTGGTCAGCTCCAGCGTCCTCAGCTCCCTCATCTCTAGGTCGTCAGTTTCCTCGTAGTACTCTGTTGCAGTGGTTTAGATGATACCAGGTCGATCTCCCCTCTATCCGTACATCCATTGGTGTAGCCTGGGTGACGATGTATGGTCCCTTTAGCTCTGAACCTTCTTCCGTCACTAGGGTCTCGGATCATGCAGAGTCCTTCTCCATTTATCAACATCGTTCTGTGGATTGTGTCCTTCTGGCATCGTACCAATAGGGAAGTTGAGAGTCACTGCTGCAAAGACACACAGACACAAAATAAAACAATGCTCAGCATTGGCGGTGCCATCTTCCTCCTCTGGGGTTGGAACACTCCTACAGTGGGACACATGGATGCAGGTATCTCTCTCTGCTACTTTCCCCTCCATCGATGTAGCCAGCAACACCTAGTACTGACCTCCCCACTTAGGTTTTGTCCATCTCTTACTTCTGTAATCCTTTACCGCCAGTCTCCAGGGCGCAGACAATGCTCCTATTCTCCTGCTAGGTTGGGCAGAGAAGACTTCACCCGTGGGAAGAAAGTCTTAAGAACATAGTTAGTTGAGACACCGTATGCTACTATACCCTGTCTTCTTATCAGTCAGGACAAGCCTTGAGATTAGGAAGTGCTCATTCTTGCAGTTTATAGGTCACTAGTTTCAGAGACAGGCCTCCTCTACACACTTTCCCATAAAACATTTAATCTAACCCATAACACATTCATTACTACTGCTCATATTCTTAATACAATTTGCATATTTACCAAAAAGCCCCATGCGACCAGTACTTCCCCCCTTTGGACACATGACTCACATCGTGATTCATATGTTCAAAAAACAAAACAACGTAAACGAAAATAATAAATGAAATTAAAATGACAACCTTTGATAACACCTTAACTTAATTGTATCCCATAAGGTAATTCAAGGAATACTAAATTTGACTAGCGACAGGTGTGCCTCATTCAGGACTAGCTCTCTCACTCTGTCCTTGTCATGGTCCGAATGATATATAGGTCTATTGCCAAATTATAAACTTCTTCATAATTATTAGTATTATAAATTACCCTCAACTCGGTATAATAAATTAACTTAAATTCCTCATCCTATGTCTCTCAGTTTTCCAGTGTGGGTGATCAAATCACACTAGAAAGTCAGGACAGAGGTCAGAGGTCATTCAAACCCTTCAAAGAAGTGTTTCATTCTATAGTAGACTAATCTTTAACAACAGTCAATTTCATTTCATAAATTTTGTGTATCCCAAGTGTACAGTAAGTCCTCATTACATTTCTTCTCAAAAGAAATCACGTGTTTACCCAAAACTCACTCATAGAACAAAAACTTCAGAAAATTCCATGTGTGTGCCCCTTTAAGACTTATCATCTCTAACCCTTTAAAACCCCCTAAAATAAAAATAAAAACCCTATATAACCATTATGATATGTGGGTTGTGTGTGGTTATTTGGAAAACCATATTTGAAAACAACAAACAAAAATGTCCAGGCCTTATTTAATTTGGTAGCTCCCTCTTACGACCTAATCCCGATATCGTCATACTTATCAAACTGCCGAATGTAACTAACACCTCCTCCCAAGACCACATACATCTGAAAAAGATAATGAAAGCCCTTTCTCCTGGAAAAGAAAGTTTACAAATTGTTAACATTTACTCTTAATCATCAACAAGCATGGCGATGATAATTCCACTGTCCTCCCTTAACTCATTAATCGTTTGTTTGAAATTAACTACTCCAGAAGAAGATGACATAAACCCTCTTAAAAGATGAAAACCACTCAAGGTTCTCTGAGTTTACAATGAGTATTTTTAATTGATTACCCTTTAGACTTCATTCTTTGTAATTCTCACAATGATTATTCAACCCCATAATCAACTCCATTTGATCCCATATCAAATTATCATGGTATCGTTGCTGGATCACTGTTCAACGACATAGTAAATATCTGTTTCCCCTTAGATTGTTCCTGTCACCCCTCTAAATGAAATATTTTAGTCTTTCGCAAATATAATCAATTACTACGCATAAAGAATCAGTGATATTTGATCCCAAGTGTCTATTAAAAAGTCGTTTGAGATGTGATCTCCTACGTCTTCCTTAACATACATACTGTAGGTTACTTCCACCAATCCTAGAAGAAAAAATCCTACTCAAAACACATCAGATAATACCACGTTGTATTAAGTATACCTATAAACCCTTTCCGGTAATGTAATCATCGCAACCTGTTGCATTGATGTATTAAAATATAAACCTATTGTTTAATAAATCCAGAACCTTGAAAAAATATACTTCCTCATCAGCGTAATATTCAAAATTACCCCCATTGTTCAACGTACCAGAAACAGATTATCATTTTAGAATGAATTAACTGTCTACATAACTCACTGGTGTTACGCAAACTATAGAATTGAATAATAATTATAAAAAATTGTCAAAGAACGTTTCCTATTCAACTATTCAGATCTCTGCTTCACATTACCCCCGGCGTCCTTTACATCCCGATATAGCCCAGCGAGCACGATCTCTTTCACCCGCTTACTAAATCATTGCCTTAGTAAATTCTATCCACAAACCACTACACCTAATTACATATTTGCATTCACATTACTAGAAAGCAATATTTTAATACCAGTCTACTCAAACAGTCCAATTTGACATTTGTAATTCCCCAATTAACCTACTTTCCTTTTAACCAAGGAAACCCTCTACAATCTCTATTATCCTCTGTAGCTCAATTGGTAGAGCATGAGGCTTGTAACGCCAGCGTAGTGGATTCGATCCCCGGGACCACCCATACGTAAAAATGTATGCACACATGACTGTAAGTCGCTTTGGATAAAAGCGTATGCTAAATGGCATATTATTATATTATATTATTACCTCTGTCTTTCCATCTAACGTTACTTTAGGAGGTGACAGATTATTGTTAAATTATAGTCAAAACAAACAAAACATCTATTCACAGGGAGGTCACTTTAATTACTATGTTATCCTAGCCGCCATGGGTTGGTAGGACAATCCCTTTCGTATAATCTAATCAATGCAACCAGTGATCCATGTCAACATCATCACTGTAACAGTTTGCTTCCTTCCCTACTGTTATGTGAATTATTTATCAAACTATTCTGTGTCTCTGTGCGTCTCCCAAAAGGTTGTAAGTCTTTTGGGATTTAAGTAACGGACAGAGTCCCGATCTGCATAGTCAGAGATATTTATTCATTGAGAATTCTGCCATCACAATTTCAGAGTCCATCTTTTATACTCATACGTCATACAAAAAAATCCCTCCCCTCTGTAGGCGGGCTGTAGTTTTCCACTCTAAAACTGCTCTCCTGACCATCAGTTCACATACACACATATACACACATGCATACACACATACATACACACACACACTTTCTTATCATAGCCTACTCCCTACATTCCTCAGTTATTGCCGTTCTCACAATATTCTGCACCATACTCATTAAAAAAGCCTATCAGTTGCCTGTAGGCAGTTCTCCTTGTCCTTTGTTGTCTGGCCTAACTCTTACTCACATTGCTAAATAGTGGCTCAATGCCATATCCTTTACTGGTCCTACACTCACACATTTCTAACACATTATACACAGTTTCAGGGTGCAAAAATTAGTCATTAATAATTAATCTATCAATTCCACCCTTTGACTAAATATTACACACATACAAAATATATGTTGTTATAGAAATGAATCACACTCATTGAAGTATATAAGTTGGTTTGCATATAAAAACATTACAGGTTCATCAGGGTTACCCCATGATTAAAAGCGTAACGTTACTTTTTTGCAATGGTAACTAGTATATCATACTTAAAACAAGACTTTAATACACAAAAGATCATTACAATAACTTTTAAACTAGAGATTTATAGTTCTAGGAAAACATCCAGTCTCAAACTATCTGAATCGTCGTCGTCCTCCACCAAGCCTGATAGGTCATATCCTTCATTCCTTAGGTCGGAGTCCGGGATTGGGCCGTATCTCACCATCTGTTGGGAAACCGCCTCCTCCATCGCCTTGCCCACCAACCCTCGGACACAGGGAATAAGACAACATCCACAAAGAACAAGTATACCCATAGAAGCTATAACTGCACCCAGAATAGTTACAACAATAGTTTTCCATTTACCAAATATGTTATCAAACCAACCGTTTAGGGAGCTATCAATACCAGAGTTCTCAGCCAGTTCTTTCGCCAGCGTGGTGAGTCCCTGAAGCGCTTTGGTCACAGACCCGTCCGGTGCTGTATTGTTGGGGATGAAAGTACAGCACATAGATCCAAAGAGAACACAAACTCCGCCCCGCTCAGCCAAAAGCATATCTAAAGCTATTCTATTCTGCCATGCCATTAAGCTAGTTGCCGCTGTCTGCTCAGCCAATCCCTTTATTGCATCACGAGTGTGGTTTATAAATCTTTGCTGGTTATAGTAAATATAATTTATCAAATCTACGTTTTTATTCATTGTTGACCACCAGAAAAGACTTGATTAAAAACCAGCTGCGATCTGATTCCTAGCTTTGAATTCTTCTGGAACCCCTCGAGGTACTCCTATCCCATCAATATATATCCTTTCATCAAAGGATCCCGGGAGGAGGTCCCACTTTCTACGTGACAACTCACCAGTCTCTGACACGTTTGATTGTTTGCGTATGTAGGTGAGTTCACAATCTGTTATCACCACACAACCACCAGATGTCAGCACGGGCCTGGTTTTGGTTCCTAAAATCCTCTGGCTGCAACAAAGAGGTGAGATTAGTCATGGTCTCTTTAGTTGTGACATTCTCTGTGTGGGAGCAGGAGCTAAGATGCCCCCTGAGACTTCAAACGGAGGTAACCTAGGTCGGGGTGACTTTGTTATCGGGGGATACAGATAGTGCAAGTTACTACAAGACTCCTTCACCACATTCCCAGGTGGCTTGAACAATTTAATCATGGAGGATAAACCTGACGGAGAGTTAAAGCCTGTCAAGGGGAACGGAGTAGTATTAACCTTGGTTTGGCTGTCCCACAGGCATAACAGTCCTCTTTAGACATAGTTCTTGCCGTTTACTGAATCCATTCTAACTACAGGTTAGGATCCCTATACCCCATCTCCACCTGTACTACTTCCTTCAGGTCTATAGGGTGCACTATCTTCACCACAGCCCCGGTCTCACTACCTCCTTCAGAGAGGTTTACTCTATAAGGTGCCCCAGTTGAAGAGGATATCTCACTTGTCAGGTCTGTAACCTGTTTTAGCGTAATTCGGACTTTCAGACAGTACCTACCCTTATATGGGTCGCACTGCCATTTCTGGTAATTCCCTACTTTCACAATACTACACCTGTCCTTAAACTGTGTATGGAGATTGACATATCCCCCCCGCTCGGTATGAGCAACTACATAGTCCCAGGATGTACATGGTGACATACATATATATCTCCCATCCTTTACGATACTACCAGCCAGTAGTCCCCAACTCCCCAACTGGTCCGCAAAGACCTCAAAAGGTGATGTCCTTCCCTACAGTCCCTAGTACTTCCCCTTTCCCTACGTCTAGCTGTCTCCTATGCCTTCGTAGACTGTGCTCAGGTATTATTTTATCAACTTGTGTTAGGTTAACTACTACTTCTGGCGGATCAGGAGGGTTTGAGTGTGTTAGGAATATGGCCCCCACAATCAAATGGCTAGCTACTTAGCGGTGCGAACTAGTAGCATTTAGATTGGGGAAGTAACTCGCTCTGAGACCTTGAAGTAGTTGTTTGCCTTGCTCTGCAAGGGACGCGGCTTTTGTGGAGCGATGGGTAACGGTGCTTCGAGGGTGACTGTTGTCGATGTGTGCAGAGGGTCCATGGTTCAAGCCCATGTAGATGATAGATTAATTATTAATGACTAATTATTACACCCTGAAACTGTGTATAATGTGTTAGAAATGTGCGAGTGTAGGACCAGTAAAGGATATGGCATTGAGCCACTATTTAGCAATGTGAGTAAGAGTTAGGCCAGACAACAAAGGACAAGGAGAACTGCCTACAGGCAACTGATAGGCTTTTTAATGAGTATGGTGCAGAATATTGTGAGAACGGCAATAACTGAGGAATGTAGGGAGTAGGCTATGATAAGAAAGTGTGTGTGTGTATGTATGTGTGTATGCATGTGTGTATATGTGTGTATGTGAACTGATGGTCAGGAGAGCAGTTTTAGAGTGGAAAACTACAGCCCGCCTACAGAGGGGAGGGATTTTTTTGTATGACGTATGAGTATAAAAGATGGACTCTGAAATTGTGATGGCAGAATTCTCAATGAATAAATATCTCTGACTATGCAGATCGGGACTCTGTCCGTTACTTAAATCCCAAAAGACTTACAACCTTTTGGGAGACGCACAGAGACACAGAATAGTTTGATAAATAATTCACATAACAGCTTGGTCCTTTGAGCCGGATTCCAATACCCTGTTTCTGTCATTCCAGGTAACTCTGAAAACCGTCGACGGGCGAATGATACATTCGTAAATAGAAAGTCCTGCCCTTTGAAATTAAGGGTTAAAACAGGCCAGAGGACACCTGATTAATGACAGAGACGGTGACGGAATCCAAACCTACATTGAATCTCGGCTGCAAGGATAAGGTCATTAGTCTTTATTCATTACTGTCTTAGGGAACCGTGACAGAACGATCCGGCCATTAATGAACCCAGCGGATCTGGACTCTGTTCGCCATGCCATTTCCCATCAGGAGAAGATGTTGGGACAACATAGCACGGCACTACAGGAGATCGCGTTGTCAGTTCGAACCTTTCTACCGGTCTGACGGAGGTCCAGAACCAACGCGAAGTTTCCGGTGGAGGATCCACTACCGGTTTCACCCATCTCGCCTGCCGCTTCTGGAGCTGTGTCCTTCCGTGAGCCCAAGGTTCCGACGCCGGATAAATATGAGGGGAGCTGGGAAGATGCCGTTCCTTCCTTATGCAGTGTGGATTAGTGTTCGATCTACAGCCCTACTCTTATGCCACAGACAAGGCTAGGATAGCCTTTGTGATTGAGTTGCTGCGTGGTCGAGCGCTGGAGTGGGCTTCAGCCGTTTGGGAACGACAGGATTCCTGCATGGCTTCATACCAGGGGTTCACGGCCGAGATGAGGAAGCTCTTCGACCATTCCGTCCGAGGGAGGGACGCAGCTAGGCGCCTGTTTTCGCTTCGCCAAGGAACTCGCAGCGTGGCCGACTTCGTGATCGAGTTCAAGACGTTGGCTGTGGAGAGTGGGTGGAATGAGGAGTCTCTGCAAGCGGCCTTTTACCAGGGTCTGTCGGAGCAGCTCAAGGATGAGTTGATCTCCTATCCGGAGCCTAGTGACCTGGACAGCTTGGTAGCCTTGTCTATTCGGGTGGATAATCGAGTCCGAGAGCGAAGGAGGGAGAAGCAATGGGGTCCGTCCAATCGATCAGCTTCTCAGTTCCCAGTCGGGTCGGGTGGTGGACCAGAACACGTTCGATCATTCTCCACCACAAAGGATTAGTGGAGAGGTTCTCTCTCCCGATTCTGAACCCATGCAAGTGGGGCGGCACGGGTTAACCAAGGAGGAGCGTCAACATAGACGTAAGACCAACTGTTGCCTCTACTGTGGTAGCTCGGGACATTACATCTCCACTTGTTCCCGGCGGTCGTCAACTGCCCGGCTCGCTAAAGTTGGGGAGGACTTTTAGCGAGCCAGTTTCAACCTCTCAGTACCTCTGTCAGACCCCGTTTCCCGGCTACCCTTGTGAACAGGAATCAGAGCTTAGCGATTAACGCTTTTGTCGATTCAGGTGCCGATGGAAGCTTTCTTGATGCCGAGTTGGTGGAACAGCTGGGGCTTTCCAAGGAGCAATTGCCGGAAGCCATTGAAGTGACCACTCTGAACGGCAGTAGTCTGGCACGTATCACGATGAGGACTGAACCGGTTAAGATGCTGTTGTCGGGGAATCATTCGGAGATGATTTCATTCTTCATTCTGCCGTCTTCCCATGTTCCTCTGGTCCTTGGATACCCCTGGCTGAAGGAACACAATCCCACGTTCGATTGGGTGACGGGCAAGGTAACGAGTTGGAGCCTTGATTGTCATGCTAACTGTCTCAAGACTGCCTGTCCCCATTCGGTTCCCAGTCAGGTGGTTGAGGCTAAACCCCCAGATTTGTCCCTGGTTCCCGAGACATATCACGATTTGGGGGAGGTGTTCAGTAAGCAGAAGGCTCTGTCACTCCCTCCCCACCGACCATATGATTGTGCCATCAACCTGTTCCCTGGAGCTGTCTACCCCAAGGGAAGGTTATACAGTATCTCCCGACCTGAACGTGAGGCTTTGGAGACCTACATCAAGGAGTCCCTAGCGGCTGGTCTCGTTCGTCCCCTCGTCATCACCCCTGGGGGCAGGATTCTTCTTTGTGGGTAAGAAGGATGGCTCTCTTCGACCGTGTATTGATTATCGGGGGTTGAATGACATCACGGTCAAGAACAAGTATCCCCTGCCCTTGATGAGTTCTGCCTTCGACTCCTTACAGGGTGCTACGGTGTTCACCAAGCTAGACCCTACGCAATGCGTATCACATGGTCCGGATCAGAGAGGGAGACGAGTGGTTGACGGGTTTCAATACACCGATGGGTCACTTCGAGTATCAGGTGATGCCGTTTGGACTGACCAATGCTCCAGCGGTATTCCAGAGTATGGTGAACGACGTCCTGAGAGATATGATCGGTCTCTTTGTGTTTGTTTATCTGGATGACATTCTGATCTTCTCGAAGGAACCTTCCGACCACGTCCAGCATGTCCGGCAGGTTCTGCAGCGATTGTTGGAGAATCGCCTGTTCGTGAAGGCCGAGAAGTGCGAGTTTCACGCCCACACAACATCCTTTCTCGGGTACATCATCTCCAGGGGAGAGATTAGGATGGACCAGGAGAAGGTTAGAGCGGTTCTGGAATGGGCCCAGCCCGGTACGAGATTGCAGCTCCAGAGATTTTTGGGGTTTGCGAATTTCTACCGCAGATTCATCCGGGATTACAGCCGTGTGGCCGCTCCGTTAACTGCCTTGACTTCCAGTATCAGGAGCTTCAAGTGGAATCCGGAGGCGGATCGAGCGTTTCTGGATTTGAAGAGGCGATTCACCAACGCACCGATTCTCTCTCAACCGGACACGGCCCGTCAGTTCGGCCGTTGAAGTGGACGCGTCTGATGTGGGAGTTGGCGCCATCCTGTCGCAGCGATGCTCCACGGACAGTGAAACTCCATCCCTGCGCCTACTACTCTCGTCGCCTTTCGCCTGCGGAGAGGAATTACGATGTGGGTAACCGGGAGCTTCTCGCGGTGAAACTTGCCTTGGAGGAGTGGCGCCACTGGTTGGAGGCGGAGCAACCGTTTATTGTCTGGACTGACCACAAGAATCTTGCTTACGTGCAATCGGCTAGACGTCTCAACTCCCCGTCAGGCCAGGTGGTCGTTGTTTTTCGGACGATTCAATTTTCCCTGACGTTCCGACCTGGATCTAAGAACGGCAAGGCGGACGCCTTGTCTCGGATGTTCTCCAAGACGGAGGAGAGTGGGTCCAAGACCGAGACAATTCTCCCCCGGAACTGCGTCGTGGGAGCTGTTAGGTGGAAGATTGAGGAGGAGGTGATGGCGGCCCTTCGGACGCAGCCCGGTCCCGGTAACGGTCCACCCGGTCGGTTGTTTGTGCCTGAGTCGGTTCGTCCTGCGGTCCTCAAATGGTCCCACGCCAGCAAGATGGCTTGTCACCCTGGCGTGGCTCGGACGATGGCGTTTCTTCGCAGACGCTTTTTGGTGGCCTGCCATGGCCGAGGATACTCGGGGTTATGTTGCTGCCTGTCCAGTGTGTGCGCAGAATAAGAGTACCAATCGGCCCAGCTCTGGACTACTTCACCCCCTTCCTATTCCCGGCGACCATGGTCGATCTGGCCCTGGACTTTGTCACTGGGTTGCCCGCTTCTGAGGGGAACACGGTCGTTCTGACTATCGTGGACAGATTCAGCAAGTTCGCCCACTTTGTGCCAATTGCCAAGCTTCCCTCTGCCTCGAGACGTCCGAGATCCTGGTTAGGGAGGTTTTCAGGGTCCACGGTTTGCCCAGTGATATCGTTTCCGACCGTGGCCCTCAGTTTACCTCTGCTGTCTGGAAGTCCTTCTGTTTGGCCATTGGAGCTACAGTCAGTCTCACATCTGGGTTTCACCCCCAATCTAATGGTCAGGCGGAGAGAGCCAACCAGAAGATGGAATCCACGCTACGCTGCCTGGCCTCTTCCAACCCCACCTCCTGGGTCTCTCAGTTGCCTTGGGTTGAGTATGCCCACAATACTCTCCCTACATCTGCCACTGGGATGTCTCCCTTCCAGTGCCTGTATGGCTACCAACCTCCCTTGTTCCCTTCTCAGGAGAAGGAGCTCTCAGTGCCTTCTGTTCAGGCCCATATTCGCCGTTGCCACCGGACCTGGCATCGGGCCAGAAAGGCACTCCTTAGAGTTTCGGACCGGTATCAGCTCCAGGCGAATCGTCGCCGGATCCCCGCTCCCACCTACACCATCGGAGATAGGGTCTGGTTGGCCACACGGGATCTTCCTTTACGGACTGAGTCTAGGGAAGTTGTTACCGAGGTTCATTGGTCCGTTTGTGGTGGAGAAGGTGATCAATCCGGGTGGCAGTTCGACTCAAACTCCCGAGGACGCTCAGAGTCCATCCCACCTTTCATGTCTCCTGCCTCAAGCCTGTTTTCCTCAGTCCTCTGTTGCCTCCTCCGCCTCCTCCTCCTCCTCCTCGGATGATCGGAGGTGGTCCTGCCTACACGGTGCGACGCATCATGGATTCCAGACGGCGGGGCCGGGGTTTCCAGTATCTCGTGGACTGGGAGGGGTATGGTCCTGAAGAGAGGAGTTGGATTCCGCGGCGACAGATCCTAGATGCTGACCTCATCAGTGACTTCTACCGCCTCCATCCTGGCGCTCCGGGAGTCCGCCCGGTGGCGTTCATCGGAGGGGGTACTGTAACGATCCCGGCAGTCTGGAGTCGGGTCCTGTCTGTGGTCTAGTTGTTCTGCTCGTGATCTCCAGTTTCCCGAGGGTGCTGGAACGCTCCGGGGAGCTCTCTTGATTTCCGCACCGCATCCCATCAGCAATCGGCACACCTGGTCCTGATCATCACCCTTCTTAGGCTCTGGTCTAACATCCATTCCCTGCCGGATCGTTAGCCATGAACAGTATGTTTTGTCAGCGTATCAGCCTCTTAGTACTAGCGTTAGTTTTGTTGTTTTGCACCTTGTTGACCTGCCTTGTACTTACCTCAGTTTTTGTGCCTTATCTTCTGTCTACTTGGTGAAATTGATTTGAGAACGTGCTAAAATATTGACTGAGGGTAATGTCATAATTTAAAGTAGTAAATTGATCAATGCGTAGCCATTTTAAGGTAGCCAATTTAAGGTTGTAGCTGGTAGCCGATTTAAGGTTGGTGGGTCTGTAACGATTCACGGTAATAGGCCATTACCAAAAGAAACTACCCAGTGTTGAGTGTTGAAATAGAAGGAACTATTAAAAGTACACCTATGGGATGTAACCTGTAAGAGATTATAGAACAGTCAACAAATAATCCGGGTTAAACAAATACAAAAAGTACACCAGAAGGAATTAAAATAGCATGTGTGAGAAATAGAATATTAGTTAAGTCAAAAGTCACAAACAACTCTAGATTTTGCTGTAACTCTATCCGTTATGGAGCCTTATAAACTCCAGGTTACCGATGGTGTTAACCAATAATCATGTACGGTTGTATACTTGTGAGACCTAATGTTTGCTCAAAAGTCACATCTATGAATAGTTCCAGGTGGTTGTATAGAGAAGAGGGAGAACCCATTCCTGTTGTATGAGACTGTCAGGAATTATCAAGATTACATTGTGAGGATAAATTCCTCCGTAAAGTATGAGATAATTCTGGGGGACTAGTCAAGATTACATATACAGGAAGGGGTGATTCCAGGTGTTGTGGTGTGAAGCAGTTTTGAATTACTTGTTAAATTGACTTGTTATATAGAAGAGGTGGCTAAGGGATTTTTAACAGTACCAACTATGGGGGCAAATCCTCACGAGGTCCCAGAATTTACTGGGGACGAGAAATACTTGATGTAATTAAAATGGAATCCAGGTGGAGGGAGAGGTATGGTTTTGAGGGACGTCTGGACGGAGATAAACTCGAATCCATGCTTAAACAGATACATAAGGTGTGTAAAGGAGAAAGAAGCAGTGAGAGAGATGAGAGAGTAGGAGGGGGCCAGTACCCAACTGATAGCCTTACCTAATCTATTGGCAGGGAATGAAGGGGCCCCAGCAACCTTAGATGTATACAATAATAATAATACTATACTATCTACTGTAGAGATAGCCTGCAGAGCTCTATCATACTATCCAGGTCTGTGCCCAAACAGTTTGAGCTTCTACTTCTAAAAATCCACCTTTCCAGAAATAAGTCTCTCACTGTTGCCGCTTGCCACCAGCTGTGCCCTGGACACCATATGTGAATTGATTGCCCCCCATCTATCCTCAGAGTTCGTACTGCTTGGTGGCCTAAACTGGGATATGCTTAACACCCCGGCCATCCTACAATCCAAACTAAATGCCCTCAATCTCACACAAATTATCAAGGAACCTACCAGGTACAACCCTAAATCCGTAAACATGGGCACCCTTATAGATATAATCTTGACTAACTTACCCTCTAAATACACGTCCACTGTCTTCAACCAGGATCTCAACGATCACTGCCTTATTGCCTGCGTCCGTAACGGGTCCGCGGTCAAACGACCACCTCTCATCCATGTCAAACGCTCCCTAAAACACTTTAGCGAGCAGGCCTGGATGGATATCGATCTCATTCAGTCAGTAGAGGATGCCTGGTTGTTCTTTAAAAGTGCTTTCCTCTCAATCTTAAATAAGCATGCCCCATTCAAAAAATGTAAAACTAAGAACAGATATAGCCCCTGGTTCTCCTCAGACTTCACTGCCCTTGACCAGCAAAAAAACATCCTGTGGCGTACTGCATTAGCATCGAATAGCCCCCGCGATATGCAACTTTTCAGGGAAGTTAGGAACCAATATACACAAGCAGTTAGGAAAGCAAAGGCTAGCTTTTTCAAACAGAAATTTGCATCCTGTAGCACTAACTCCAAAAAGTTTTGGGACACTGTAAAGTCCATGGAGAATAAGAGCACCTCCTCCCAGCTGCCCACTGCACTGAGGCTAGGAAACACTATCACCACCGATAAATCTACAATAATCGAGAATTTCAACAAGCATTTTGCTACGGCTGGCCATGCTTTCCACCTGGCTACCACTAGCCCGGTCACCAGCTCTGCACCCTCCGCTGCAACTTGCCCATGCCCACCCGCTTCTCCTTCACACAAATTCAGACAGCTGATGTTCTGAAAGAGCTGCAAAATCTGGACCCCTACAAATCACCTGGGCTAGATAATCTGGACCCTTTCTTTCTTAAATTAGCTGCCGAAATTGTCGCAACCCCTATTACTACCCTGTTCAACCTCTCAGAGAGCCCCAGAGATTGGAAAGCTGCCGCGGGCATCCCCCTCTTCAAAGGGGGTGACACTCTAGATCCAAACTGTTACAGACCTATATCCATCCTGCCCTGCCTTTCGAAAGTTTTTGAAAGCCAAGTTAACAAACAGATCACCGACCATTTCGAATCACACTGTACCTTCTCCGCTATGCAATCCGGTTTCCGAGCTGGTCATGGGTGCACCTCAGCCACGCTCAAGGTCCTAAACGATATTATAACCGCGATCGATAATAGACAGTACTGTGCAGCCGTCTTCATCAACCTGGCCAAGGCTTTCGACTCTGTCAACCACCGCATTCTTATTGGCAGACTAAATAGCCTTGGTTTCTCAAATGACTGCCTCGCCTGGTTCACCAACTACTTCTCAGATAGAGTTCAATGTGTCAAATTGGAGGGCCTGTTGTCTGGACCTATGGCAGTCTCTATGGGGGTGCCACAGGGTTCAATTCTAGGGCCGACTCTTTTCTCTGTGTATATCAATGATGTCGCTCTTGCTGCTGGTGATTCTCAGATCCACCTCTACGCAGACGACACCATTTTGTATACATCTGGCCCTTCATTGGACACTGTGTTAACAAACCTCCAAACGAGCTTCAATGCCATACAACACTCCTTCCGTAGCCTCCAACTGCTCTTAAACACAAGTAAAACTAAATGCATGCTCTTCAATCGAATGCTGCTGGCTCCCACCCACCCGACTAGAATCACTACTCTCGACGGGTCTGACTTAGATACCTAGGTGTCTGCTTAGACTGTAAACTCTCCTTCCAGACTCACATTAAGCATCTCCAATCCAAAGTTAAATCTAGAATCGGCTTCCTATTTTGCAACATGCTGCCAAACATGCCGTCGTAAAACTGACCATCCTACCGACCCTTGACTTCGGCGATGTCATTTACAAAATAGCCTCCAACACTCGACTCAGCAAATTGGATGTAGTCTATCACAGTGCCATCCGTTTTGTCACCAAAGCCCCATATACTACCCACCACTGTGACCTGTACGCTCTTGTTGGCTGGTCCTCACTACATATTCGTCGCCAAACCCACTGGCTCCAGGCCATCTATAAATCACTGCTAGGCAAATCCCTGCCTTATCCTAGCTCATTGGTCACCATAGCAACACCCACCCGTAGTATGCGCTCCAGCAGGTATATCTCACTGGTCATCCCCAAAGCCAACACCTCCTTTGGCCGCCATTCCTTCCAGTTCTCTGCTGCCAATGACTGGAACGAACTGCAAAAATCTCTGAAGCTGGAGACTCTTATTTCCCTCACTAACTTTAAGCATCAGTTGTCAGAGCACCTTACCGATCACTGCACCTGTACACAGCCCATCTGATATTAGCCCACCCAACTACCTCATCCCCATATTGTTATTTATTTTGCTCATTTGCACCCCAGTATCTCTATTTGCACATCATCTCTTGCACATCTATCATTCCAGTGTTAATACTAATTGTAATTATTTTGCACTATGGCCTATTTATTGCCTTACCTCCATAACTTGCTACATTTGCACACACTGTATATATATTTTCTGTTCTATTTTTGAATTTATGTTTTGTTTTACCCCATATTTAACTCTGTGTTGTTGTTTTTAATCGCACTGCTTTGCTTTATCTTGGCCAGGTCGCAGTTGTAAATGAGAACTTGTTCTCAACTGGCTTACCTGGTTAAATAAATGTGAAATAAAATAAATAAAAATAAAAGGTTTTCCTCTAGGATTTTGCCTGTACTTACAGTAGCTCTATTCCATTTATTTGTATCCCCCCCAAAAATCCCTAGTTCATGCAGATGACAAGCACACCCATAACATGATGCAGCCACCATCATGCTTGAAAATATGAAAAGTGGTACTCAGTGATGTGTTGGAATTGCCCCAAATATAACTTTATGTTGAAGACATTAAGTTAATTTCTTTGCCTTATTGCAAACAGGATGCATGTTTTGGAATATTTTTTATTCTGTACAGGCTTCCTTCGTTTCACTTTGTCATTTAGGTTAGTGATATGAGGTTTTTATAGTGTTATGTCATGTCATAGCATCGTGGGGACCAGGTTAGAGTTACTAGATAATTGGCTTGGTGCCACAGAGTCTACATTCTGTTATGTCAGAGGAGATTACTGATGTTTATGATAGCATGATTGATGGACAGGATATACTGACTTGGGCTAAAGAGTAATAACATCAAAGAATGGGAGTGCTCATGATGATTACCAGATGTTCGTGGAGAGACTTGTAACAGAGTGTATACAGTCGTGGTCAAAAGTTTTGAGAATGACACAAATAATAATTTTCACAAAGTCTGCTGCCTCAGTTTTGATGATGGCAATTTGCATATAATCCAGAATGTCATGTAGAGTGATCAGATGAATTGCAATTAATTGCAAAGTCGCTCTTTGCCATGAAAATGAACTTAACCCTCCTGTTATGTTGTGGGTCAATTTGACCCGTTTCCACTTTTGCGTTGTCTAAAATACTAGTTAACCACTCTTTTTCGCCATGAAATTACATGACTTTTCCTCATTTAGGGTCATGAACCTAACTGCAAAATGTGGACACACTGATATGTTGTGGAATGTCTGTGTACATTTTGTATACAAACATGATGTTGTGGGTCATTTTGACCCGGAGGCTTTCATGTGTATATATATTTGCACAGGTGCAAAACAAAAAAGTGTCTTTGATGTATTTTGTTTTGACTGGTCCTGGTTGCACTTTTAGAATTGTGTTTGGGTTAAAAGGGCTTTCCCAAGCTTCTCCTCAGTGTGAGAGCAGCAGGTCCCTGACACAGACACTCAAAAATGAGCTCCCAAAAGATTTTCAATCAATGAAGTCTTATCACAAATTCTGGACTGTGACAGTGAAAAAAGAAGAAGAGGTTTCAGAGACAGAGGATATTTCAGAGATAGAGGACAATGCTGTTGATGATCCAGATTTTGTCTTCATTGAAGAGGATTCAGAGGAGGAGTCTGCCGTACCATCCCCTACATCAGATGAGAGACAGAGCATGCAACAAGCATCATCAAGAGAAGAGAAGACATGGAAGTCTAAAGATGGTCATATTGAATGGTCACCGTCACCACAACGAGGTCAAGGTAGACTCTCAGCTTCCAATGTAATAAAAAATGGTTCCAGGACCTACACGATTTGCTGTCACTCGAGTCCATGACATACAATCAGCTTTTGAGCTCTTTTTACCCCAAGCAATAGAGAAGATTGTTCTGGACATGACCAACTTGGAGGGGAGCCGTGTGTTTCAAGAGAACTGGAAGCCACTGGATCGGATTGACTTGCATGCATACATTGGATTGCTCATATTAGCTGGAGTCTACCGGTCAAACGGAGAAGCAACGGCCAGCCTGTGGAATGAAGAGAATGGAAGGCCAATATTTCGGGCAACAATGTCTCTACAAGAATTCCACATAATTTCTCGGGTGATTCGCTTTGATAACCGTGATACCAGACCGGGTTCGACGTGAAAGAGACAAACTAGCTGCAATCAGAGATGTATGGGATAAATGGGTGGAAATTCTACCGTTACTGTACAATCCCAGTCCTCATGTTACAGTTGATGAACGCCTTGTTCCATTCAGAGGACGTTGTCCCTTCAGACAGTATATGCCAAACAAGCCTGCAAAATATGGCATCAAAATATGGGCAGCATGTGATGCCACATCAAGCTATGCATGGAATATGCAAGTTTACACTGGGAAGCCACCCGGCGGAGTGCCTGAGAAAAACCAGGGGATGCGGGTGGTGCTGGACATGAGTGAAGGGCTGCAAGGTCATAACATCACGTGTGACAACTTCTTCACATCCTACCGCCTTGGTGTTGAACTACAGAAGAGAAAGCTGACCATGGTTGGAACAATCAGAAAAAACAAACCTGAACTTCCCAGTGAGCTTCTGAAAATGCAGGGCAGAACTGTGCATTCCTCTAAATTTGCTTTCTCTGAAAATGCAACTGTTGTTTCATACTGCCCAAAGAAGAACAAGAATGTTCTTGTAATGAGCACAATGCACAAAGATGCATCGCTGAGTGCAAGAGAGGACATCAAGCCACAAATAATACTGGACTACAATTCCACCAAAGGAGGAGTTGACAATTTGGATAAAGTCACAGCAACATATAGTTGTCAGCGCATGACTGCCCGCTGGCCTTTGGTGATTTTCTACAACATTGTGGATGTGTCTGCTTACAATGCCTATGTCCTGTGGACTGAAATCAACCAGCAATGGAATGGTGGCAAATTGTACCGACGCCGGCTTTTCCTAGAGGAGCTCGGCAAAGCTCTCATCACTCCCAAGATCCAGAGGAGAGTCCGGCCTCCCTCGGGTCGACAGCAGCTGCATCTGCCGTCCAGAAAATTCAAGCTGGACCATCAACACATGCCTCCAATCAACCAGAAATGGATCCAGTGGATACAGGCAGTGGCAAGAAACGGAAAAGATGCCAGCTCTGCCCCCCCTCGACAAGACAGTAAAACAAGCACCACTTGTGTAGAATGCAATAAATACATCTGCAGAAAGCACACACACACATTGTGTTCAACATGTAGAGAGAAAGACTGAAGGGATAATATGGACCAATAGGGGGAAAAAACCTACTTGGGGGAAACTGAAAAATCTTGTTTGTGAGAAAGGAAATATGTTTAACAAATAGTTCTTAAATATTGTTTAAAAAAAATAAAAGTATTGTATTTCTTCTTTCTGAAATGTCTGATAAGACAAAATAAAGTTGTTTCTGTTTTTACTTAATTCTTTGACTGTCTTGAGTTGTTCTAAACTGTGGTCCAATTTGATCCGTAACATAATGGATGTCATTTTTTCCCGAGCAAAGACACAAGGGAAGTTAATCACAAAAAAAAATCCACTGCATTTCAGCCCTGCCACAAAAGGACCAGCTGCCATCATGTCAGTGATTCTCTCGTTAACATAGGTGAGAGTGTTGACGAAGACAAGGCCTGAGATCACTCTGTCATGCTAATTGAGTTAGAATAACAGACTGGAAGCTTTAAAAGGAGGGTGGTGCTTGAAATCATTGTTCTTCCTCTGTTAATGTCACGGTTTCGGCCGAGGCTGCCTCTCTCCCTTGTTCGGGCAGGCTTCGGCGTTCGTTGTCTCCGGAATACTAGCTGCCACCGTTGTATGTTTCATGTTCGTTTGCTTTTGTCTGAGTGTTGTCACACCTGTTTTCATTTAGTGTCATTAGTGTCCTATTTAGTTCCCGTTGTGTTTGTCGGGTGTTGTGTATTATTGATTGTGTCAGACGTGTTTTCGCTACGGTTGAGCTTCTCTCCACTGCGCTGGAGTTTACGCACCTGTTTGTGCGCTGTTTTGTTTCTTTTTCGCCTCGTGCGTATTTCGCCTTCGGGCAAGTGTTGTCTCGTTTGCAGTGTTTCGGCTTAATACAAGTCTGTTGGATTATCCGTCTCGTCCTGCGTTTGATTCCGCCACTGCACCTACAGTACGCCTTGACAGAATAATACACCACAATGGAATCAGCAGGAGCCGCAGCAGCCCAGGCGACTCTGGAGGACAGGGTCCGGGAGCAAGGGACCAGATCCTGCAGATGGGGACCGCACTGCAGGAGGTGATCACCACCATCCGAGGCTGGGGGACGCCTCCACCGCCACCCTCCATGCCAGCACCATCGGCCAGTCAGCCTATTCCCGCACCAGAACCCCGAGGAGTCCGACTCTCGCTCCCGAGGGCTTACGAGGGGACCGCGGCCGGGTGCCAGGGTTTCCTTCTCCAGGTGGAGCTGTACCTGGCCACCGTGCATCCGGCGCCCGGGACATGAGAGCGTGTCCGCCCCTGATCTCCTGCCTGTCGGGGAAGGCGTTGGAATGGGCCAACGCGGAGTGGAGGAGGATCGACGCGACACCATAACGTACAACGAAGTTCTCCCGCCGCTTCAAGGCGGTGTTTGACCACCCCGGAGGGAAGCGGGGAGCGTCTGGTCTTCTCCGGCAGGGGGAGGAGTGCTCAGGTGTTCGCCCTCGAATCTCCCGTGACTCTAGCGGCAGATGCAGGGTGGAATGATCGGGCCCTCGTCGATCACTACAGGTGTAGTCTACGAGAGGCGTCCGTCGGAGCTGGCCTGTAGGGACACCAGCCTCACGTTCGACCAGTTGGTCGACATGTCCATCAGGCTGGATAACCTGCTAGCTACCCGCGGCTGTTCCGAGGGGGTCCGTCCATTTCACCCTCCAGCGCTTCTGAGCCGTGCCCCATGGAGCTCGGGGCGCTGGCGCTAGAGAGAGGAGGGGGTCGGCTTACTAGGGGTCCATCCCCTTGCACCAACTGTGGTCGGGGAGGACACACCGTGGCTAGGTGCTGGGGATGGCCTCCTAGGGAGAGGACGACAGGTCCCGCACTGGGGATTCCCTCCAGGTGAGTAGGCGCCCACTCACCCAGAGCTCTCTGTTGCACATTTTTGCATGCCTGTGCGTTTTCCACAGGTAGCACCTCATTCCCAGCATAAAGGCGGCTGGTAGATTCAGGCGCGGCTGGGAATTTTATTGATAAAAAAGTTTTGTTTAGCGTTAGGGATTCCCCTTCTTCCTGTTGATGTTCCTTTCCCCGTTCATGCCCTAGATAGCCGTCCGTTGGGTACGGGGCTGATCAGGAGGTCACGGCGCCACTTAGGATGTGTGCGCAGGAGGGTCATCAGGAGATGATTCAGCTATTTCTGATTGACTCTCCCTGCGTATCCGGTGGTGCTGGGCATGCCCTGGTTGAGTACCCATAACCCATCCATTTTGTGGCAGGAGAGGGCTCTGATGGGAGTGGTCTGCTCAGTGTGTGGGTAGATGTTTGGGCGTTTCCGTAGGGGCTGCCTCGGTGGAGAGTCCAAACCAGGTGCCCCGCATTGCACGTCCCCCTGAGTATGGGGATTGGCTGTGCGTTGTAAGGCGAGAGGCGACGCGGTTGCCGCCCCATAGGCAGGAGATTGTGCGATAGACCTCCAGGCAGGAGCTGCGCTCCCACGGAGCCATGTGTATCCTCTGTCTCAAGAGGAGAAGAAAGCTATGGAGACTTACATAGAAGAATCTCTGAGACAAGGATACATACGCCTTCCACTTCCCTGCGTCCTCGAGTTTCCTTTTTGTGAAGGAAAAAGGATGGTGGTTTGCGCCCGTGCATCGATTACCGTGGTCTCAATCAGATTACGGTGAAGTGACAGTTATCCACTCGCTGATTACACCATGACTGAGTCGTTGCATGGGCGCGTTTCTTCACTAAATTAGATCTCAGGAGCGCGTACAACTTGGTGCGCATCAGGGAGGCGATGAATGGAAGACAGCCTTTAGTACCACCTCGGGCCATACGAGTATCTGGTCATGCCATACGGGTTGATGAACGCTCCGTCAGTTTTCCAATCATTCGTGGATGAGATCTTCAGGACATGCAGGGGCAGGGGTGGTTGTGTACATTGATGACATTCTCGTGTACTCGCCTACCCGTGTCGAGCATGTGGCCCTGGTGCGTAGAGTGTTGCGGAGGCTGGTGGAGCACGCACCTGATGTGAAGGCAGAGAAGTGTCTGTTTTTCCAGGAGTCGGTCTCCCTTTTTGGGGTATCAGTTGTCTGCGTCAGGGGTGAAGATGGAGGTGGACCGGGTGTCGGCCGTGCGTATTGGCAAACACCAACCACTGTGAAGGAGGTGCAGCGTTTTTGGGGTTTGCGAATTACTACCGGAGGTTTATCCGGGGTTTTGGAGCAGGTGGCAGCTCCCATCACGTCTCTTTTGAAGGGGGTCCGTGCGTCTGCAGTGGTCGGCCGAGGCGGACAGCGTTTGGGAGGCTGAAGGACCTGTTTACCTCGGCCCCGGTGCTGGCGCGCATCCGGATCCCTCTTTGCCGTTCCAGGTAGAGGTGGACGCGTCAGAGGCCGGTCTAGGAGCCGTGAGCTCACAACGGTCTGGGTGCCACCTAAACTCCGCCCCTGTGCCTTTATTCTAAGAAGCTCCAGTCCGGCGGAGCGGAACTATGACGTAGGGGACAGGGAGCTGTTAGCCGTGGTACAGGCCCCAAAGGTGTGGAGGCACTGGCTTGAGGGGGCTCAACACCCTTTCCTCATTTTGACGGACCACCGTAACCTGGAGTACATCCGGGCAGCGAGGAGGTTGAACCCTCGCCAGGCAAGATGGAATATGTTCTTGACCAGGTTTACTTTAAGATCACGTACATCCCTGGGTCACAGAATGGTAAGGCAGATGCGCTGTCTCGGCGGTATGACACGGAGGAGAGGTCGTCGGAGCCCCACTCCCATACTGCCGGAGTCGTGGCCTGGTGGCACCGGTAGTGGGAGGTCGATGCTGAACTCGAGCGGGCAGCTACGCACCGACCCTAGTCCTCCACAGTGCCCGGAGGGTCGAGAAGTACGTCGGCTGAGGTTCGGGATCGATTGATCTATTGGGCTCTGACACGTCACCCTCCTCTGGACATCCGGGTATCGCCGGACAGTGCACTGTCTTAGTGCCAAGTACTGGTGGCCCACGTTGGAAGGGATGTGAGGGTTTATGTTTCCTCCTGCTCTGTGTGCGCCAGTGTAAGGCGCCTAGACATCTGCCTAGGGGGTAAGTTACTACCCCTGCCCGTGCCACAACGACCATGGTCCCACCTCTCGGTGGATTTCCTTACTGACCTTCCTCCTTCACAGGGGAATACCCACTATACTGGCCGTTGTGGACCGGTTTTCTAAGGCCTGTCGTTTGCTCCCCATGCCGGGCCTTCCTACCGCCCTGCAAACTGCCGAAGCCCTATTCACCCACGTGTTCCGGCACTACGGGGTACCCGAGGATATTGTGTCTGATCGGGTCCCCAATTTACCTCCAGAGTCTGGAGGGCCTTTATGGAGCGGTTGGGGGTCTCGGTGAGCCTCACTCGGGTTACCACCCGGAGAGTAATGGGCAGGTGGAACGGTGTAAACCAGGAGTGTGGGCAGGTTTCTTTAGAACATACTGCCAGGACCGGCCGGAGGAGTGGGCAGAGATGCGTTCCCTGGGCCGAAATGGCCCAGAATTCCCCCTACGCCATTCCTCCACTAACCTAACCCCTTTCAATGTGTGTTAGGTTACCAGCCCGTTCTGGCACCCTGGCAGCAGAGCCAGATCGAGGCTCCTGCAGTGGATGAGTGGGCGAGGCGCTCGGAGGAGACATGGAACGCTGCACACGTGCCACCTGCAGCGGGCCCTCCGACGTCATAAGCGGCGCTGATCTCCACCGCAGTGAGGGACCGGTGTACGCACCTGGTGATCGAGTCTGGCTCTCTACCAGGAACCTGCCCCTCCGCCTGCCCTGTCGGAAACTGGGTCGAGCGGTTTGTAGGGCCATTTAAAGTCCTGGGAAGGTTGAACGAGGTGTGTTATAAATTACAGCTACCTGTTGAATATAAAAGTATTAACCCCTCGTTCCATGTGTCCCTTCTCAGGCCGGTGGTAGCTGGCCCACTCCAAGACAGTGAGATCAGGGAGACTCCTCCGCCCCCATTGGACATCGAGAGGCACCGCGTACTCCGTGAGGTCCATCTTGGATTCGAGACGTCGGATGGGGGGTCTCAGTATCTAGTGGAGTGGAGGGGTGCGGTCCGGAGGAGCGGTGCTGGGTGCCGAGGAGAGACATTTTGGACCCGTCTCTCTCTGACGGAATTCCATCGTGGGCACCCGACGCGCCCGGCTCCGCGTCCTCGGGTCGCTCCCGAGGCGGAGTCAGCGCACGTCTGGAGCCGCGCGTCAAGGGGGTACTGTCACGAGTTTCGGCCGAGGCTGCCTCTCTCCCTTGTTCGGGCAGGCTTCGCGTTCGTTGTCTCCGGAATACTAGCTGCCACCGTTGTATGTTTCATGTTCGTTTGCTTTTGTCTGAGTGTTGTCACACCTGTTTTCATTTGAGTGTCATATTTAGTTCTCGTTGTGTTTGTCAGGTGTTGTGTATTATTGATTGTGTCAGACGTGTTTCGCTCAGTTGAGCTTCTCTCCACTGCGCTGGAGTTTACATGCACCTGTTTGTGCGCTGTTTTGTTTCTTTTTCGCCTTTGTGCGTATTTCGCCTTCGGGCAAGTGTTGTCCGTTTGCCGTGTTTCGGCTTAATACAAGTCTGTTGGATTATCCGTTCTGCGTTCCTGCGTTTGATTCCGCACTGCACCTACAGCACGCCTTGACAGTTAACCATGGTTA
>NW_025536771.1:0-49954 GCF_020615455.1 Coregonus clupeaformis
TCACGAGTTGCTAAGCCAGAACCCAGAAGCAGACCAGGACAAGGTAAGTTGAAAGCGAAGGTGAGTGTTTATTTACAAATTCAAGAGTGATGCTGAATAATCCAGGGAACAGAGCGGGCGGCGTTGATTAGTTGTTGGGGGGTGCAGTGGTTGATCCCATCCTGGTCGGCAGCCGCGACTACCAGGCAGAGGTTGGATGAAGGTTCCGGACGGGTGACTGCAGATGGAACAAAAAGCGGGGGTAAGTAAGCAACAAACCAACAAGGTGCAAAAACAACAAAACTAACGCTAGGCTCTAAGACTGATACTCTGGTAAACCTACTGCATGGCTACCCATCCGGCAGGGAATGGATGTTAGGCCAGAGCCTAAGAAGGGTGATGATCAGGACCAGGTGTGCAGATTGCTGATGGGATGCAGGTGCGGAAATCAAGAGAGCTCCCCGGAGCGTTCCAGAACCCTCGGGAAACTGGAGATCACGAACATAAAAACTAGTCCACAGACAGGACCCGACTCAGACTGCCGGGATCGTTACAGTACCCCTCCGACCAAACGCCACCGGGCGGACTCCCGGAGCGCCAGGATGGAGGCGGTAGAAGTCACTGATGAGGTCAGCATCTAGGACCTGGCGCGGAATCCAACTCCTCTCTTCAGGACCATACCCCTCCCAGTCCACGAGATACTGGAAACCCGGCCCCGCCGTCTGGAATCCATGATGCGGCACCGTGTAGGCAGGACCACCTCCGATCATCCGAGGAGAGAGGAGGAGGAGGCGGAGGAGGCAACAGAGGACTGAGGAAAACAGGCTTGAGGCAGGAGACATGAAAGGTGGGATGGACTCTGAGCGTCCTCGGGAGTTTGAGTCGAACTGCCACCGGATTGATCACCTTCTCCACCACAAACGGACCAATGAACTTCGGTAACAACTTCCTAGACTCAGTCCATAAAGGAAGATCCCGTGTGGCCAACCAGACCCTATCTCCGATGGTGTAGGTGGGAGCGGGGATCCGGCGACGATTCGCCTGGAGCTGATACCGGTCCGAAACTCTAAGGAGTGCTTTTCTGGCCCGATGCCAGGTCCGGTGGCAGCACGAATATGGACCTGAACAGAAGGCACTGAGAGCTCCTTCTCCTGAGAAGGGAACAAGGAGGTTGGTAGCCATACAGGCACTGGAAGGGAGACATCCCAGTGGCAGATGTAGGGGAGAGTATTGTGGGCATACTCAACCCAAGGCAACTGAGAGACCCAGGAGGTGGGGTTGGAAGAGGCCAGGCAGCGTAGCGTGGATTCCATCTTCTGGTTGGCTCTCTCCGCCTGACCATTAGATTGGGGGTGAAAACCAGATGTGAGACTGACTGTAGCTCCAATGGCCAAACAGAAGGACTTCCAGACAGCAGAGGTAAACTGAGGGCCACGGTCGGAAAACGATATCACTGGGCAACCCGTGGACCCTGAAAACCTCCCTAACCAGGATCTCGGACGTCTCGAGGCAGAGGGAAGCTTGGCAATTGGCACAAAGTGGGCGAACTTGCTGAATCTGTCCACGATAGTCAGAACGACCGTGTTCCCTCAGAACGGGCAACCCAGTGACAAAGTCCAGGGCCAGATGCGACCATGGTCGCCGGGGAATAGGAAGGGGGTGAAGTAGTCCAGAGCTGGGCGATTGGTACTCTTATTCTGCGCACACACTGGACAGGCAGCAACATAACCCCGAGTATCCTCGGCCATGGCAGGCCACCAAAACGTCTGCGAAGAAAACGCCATTGTCCGAGCCACGCCAGGGTGACAAGCCATCTTGCTGGCGTGGGATCATTTGAGACCGCAGGACGAACCGACTCAGGCACAAACAACCGACCGGGTGGACCGTTACGGGACCGGGCTGAGTCGAAGGCCGCCAGCACCTCCTCCTCAATCTTCCACATAACTGCTCCCACGACGCAGTTCCGGGGAGAATTGTCTGGTCTTGGACCCACTCTCCTCCGTCTTGGAGAACATCCGGGGATAAGGCGTCCGCCTTGCCGTTCTTAGATCCAGGTCGGAACGTCAGGCAAACTTGAATCGTCCGAAAAACAACGCCCACCTGGCCTGGCGGGAGTTGAGAGGCGTTTAGCCGATTGCACGTAAGCAAGATTCTTGTGGTCAGTCCAGACAATAAACGGTTGCTCCGCCTCCAACCAGTGGCGCCACTCCTCCAAGGCAAGTTTCACCGCGAAGCTCCCGGTTACCCACATCGTAATTCCTCTCCGCAGGCGAAAGGCGACGAGAGTAGTAGGCGCAGGGATGGAGTTACTGTCCGTGGAGCATCGCTGCGACAGGATGGCGCCAACTCCCACATCAGATCGCGTCCACTTCAACGGCGAACTGACGGGCCGTGTCGGTTGAGAGAGAATCGGTGCGTTGGTGAATCGCCTCTTCAAATCCAGAAACGCTCGATCCGCCTCGGATTCCACTTGAAGGTCCTGATACTGGAAGTCAAGGCAGTTAACGGAGCGGCCACACGGCTGTAATCCCGGATGAATCTGCGGTAGAAATTCGCAAACCCCAAAAATCTCTGGAGCTGCAATCTCGTACCGGGCTGGGCCCATTCCAGAACCGCTCTAACCTTCTCCTGGTCCATCCTAATCTCTCCCCTGGAGATGATGTACCCGAGAAAGGATGTCGTGTGGGCGTGAAACTCGCACTTCTCGGCCTTCACGAACAGGCGATTCTCCAACAATCGCTGCAGAACCTGCCGGACATGCTGGACGTGGTCGGAAGGTTCCTTCGAGAAGATCAGAATGTCATCCAGGTAAACAAACACAAAGAGACCGATCATATCTCTCAGGACGTCGTTCACCATACTCTGGAATACCGCTGGAGCATTGGTCAGTCCAAACGGCATCACCTGATACTCGAAGTGACCCATCGGTGTATTGAAACCCGTCAACCACTCGTCCCCCTCTCTGATCCGGACCATGTGATACGCATTGCGTAGGTCTAGCTTGGTGAACACCGTAGCACCCTGTAAGGAGTCGAAGGCAGAACTCATCAAGGGCAGGGGATACTTGTTCTTGACCGTGATGTCATTCAACCCCCGATAATCAATACACGGTCGAAGAGAGCCATCCTTCTTACCCACAAAGAAGAATCCTGCCCCAGGGGTGATGACGAGGGACGAACGAGACCAGCAGCTAGGGACTCCTTGATGTAGGTCTCCAAAGCCTCAACGTTCAGGTCGGGAGATACTGTATAACCTTCCCTTGGGGGTAGACAGCTCCAGGGAACAGGTTGATGGCACAATCATATGGTCGGGTGGGGAGGGAGTGACAGAGCCTTCTGCTTACTGAAAACTTCCCCCAAATCGTGATATGTCTCGGGAACCAGGGACAAATCTGGGGGTTTAGCCTCAATCACCTGACTGGGAACCGAATGGGGGCAGGCAGTCTTGAGACAGTTAGCATGACAATCAAGGCTCCAACTCGTTACCTTGCCCGTCACCCAATCGAACGTGGGATTGTGTTCCTTCAGCCAGGGGTATCCAAGGACCAGAGGAACATGGGAAGGCGGCAGAATGAAGAATGAAATCATCTCAGAATGATTCCCCGACAACCGCATCTTAACCGGTTCAGTCCTCATCGTGATACGTGCCAGACTACTGCCGTCCAGAGTGGTAGCTTCAATGGCTTCCGGCAATTGCTCCTTGAAAGCCCCAGCTGTTCCACCAACTCGGCATCTAGAAAGCTTCCATCGGCACCTGAATCGATAAAAGCGTTAATCGCTAAGCTCTGATTCCTGTTCATAAGGGTAGCCGGGAAACGGGTCTGACAGAGGTATTGAGAGGTCGAAACTGGCTCGCTAAAAGTCCTCCCAACTTTAGCGAGCCGCGCAGTTTGACGACCCGACTGGAACCTGAGAAGCTGATCGGTTGGACGGAACCCATTGCTTCTCCCTCCTTCGCTCTCGGACTCGATTATCCACCCGAATAGACAAGGCTACCAAGCTGTCCAGGTCACTAGGCTCCGGATAGGAGATCAACTCATCCTTGAGCTGCTCCGACAGACCCTGGTAAAAGGCCGCTTGCAGAGCCTCCTCATTCCACCCACTCTCCACAGCCAACGTCTTGAACTCGATCACGAAGTCGGCCACGCTGCAGTTCCTTGGCGAAGCGAAAACAGGCGCCTAGCTGCGTCCCTCCCTCGGACGGAATGGTCGAAGAGCTTCCTCATCTCGGCCGTGAACCCCTGGTATGAAGCCATGCAGGGATCCTGTCGTTCCCAAACGGCTGAAGCCCACTCCAGCGCTCGACCACGCAGCAACTCAATCACAAAGGCTATCCTAGCCTTGTCTGTGGCATAAGAGTAGGGCTGTAGATCGAACACTAATCCACACTGCATAAGGAAGGAACGGCATCTTCCCAGCTCCCCCTCATATTTATCCGGCGTCGGAACCTTGGGCTCACGGAAGGACACAGCTTCAGAAGCGGCAGGCGAGATGGGTGAAACCGGTAGTGGATCCTCCACCGGACACTTGCGTTGGTTCTGGACCTCCGTCAGACCGGTAGAAAGGTTCCGAACTGACAACGCGATCTCCTGTAGTACCGTGCTATGATGGCCCAACATCTTCTCCTGCTGGGTAATGGCATGGCGAACAGAGTCCAGGTCCGCTGGGTTCATTACTGGCCGGATCGTTCTGTCACGAGTTGCTAAGCCAGAACCCAGAAGCAGACCAGGACAAGGTAAGTTGAAACGAAGGTGAGTGTTTATTTACAAATTCAAGAGTGATGCTGAATAATCCAGGGAACAGAGCGGGCGGCGTTGATTAGTTGTTGGGGGTGCAGTGGTTGATCCCATCCTGGGTCGGCAGCCGACCACCAGGCAGAGGTTGGATGAAGGTTCCGGACGGGTGACTGCAGATGGAACAAAACGGGGGTAAGTAAGCAACAAACCAACAAGGTGCAAAAACAACAAAACTAACGCTAGGCTCTAAGACTGATACTCTGGTAAACCTACTGTTCATGGCTAACGATCCGGCAGGGAATGGATGTTAGGCCAGAGCCTAAGAAGGGTGATGATCAGGACCAGGTGTGCAGATTGCTGATGGGATGCAGGTGCGGAAATCAAGAGAGCTCCCCGGAGCGTTCCAGAACCCTCGGGAAACTGGAGATCACGAACATAAAAACTAGTCCACAGACAGGACCCGACTCAGACTGCCGGGATCGTTACACAGCATCCCTGTGGGAACGCTTTCGACACCTTGTAGGGTCGATGCCCCGATGAATTGAGGCTGTTCTGAGGGCAAAAGGGGGTGAAACTCAATATTAGGAAGGTGTTCCTAATGTTTTGTACACTCAGTGTAGATCATTATATGGATTATTCCATAGGATATCACCAGGCGCTATTATCATATGGGACTGTAATGGTGTACTTATTCATTTCCCTTTGTGCGTATGGTAACTAAGGATGATTTTGCAACAGGCAATTGCAATAAGGTTGTGTGTGTGGGCGTATATGTTTGGGTGCACACATTGGCATGTATTGCTCCCAATTGTGGAGCTGAGTCACAGACGATCCATGTTTTCTTAGAGCCTGGCTGGGTTTGTTTGGAGCTCTCTCTTGTTAGCATTAAGTGTTCTACAGCACCCTCTCTCTATATTTATCTCTCTTTAAGTAAATAACCATTAGGGTGGTGACATTTTCATCTGATCTTTTTAGCGTTACTACTCAACCTAAACAAACATGCTCTCTTTCACTTTCCTCTCTCTCTCACTTCTGGTTTGTGTGTGTGAACCGTCTAATAACGTTATCCAAACACTGAGACAATTAAAACCTTATGATCCCCGGTTCTGTTTGATCCATCGAAGAACATTATTAAAACGCTAAAACAACCTAACGATGCCTCTTGGAATCGGTTGTTGTGTGTTCCATCAAATACCCTTATTCAAACATGTAGACAATTAGGAGGCAGTGAGTGGGAGGCAACTCGCCATGATCTGATTGTTAGTTGCAGTAGAAACAAACACAACGTCAACAGTACAGCTGTAGGTGCTTCCCCTGAGGCAGCTGCTTATGGAACATTATCATTTAAACAGAGACACCAATGAAATCACAGGCAGAGACAGAAGGCATATTGAGACCTTATAGAAGCATGTTAAACCTATATACTGTATAGCCCATATAGAATATGTGAGGTAAACCTTGAGAACAAAATGAAATACTGTAAGTTACATGGAAAGAGACAGCAGACCAATAGAAGTTACAATATATACAGAGAAAGAGAGGGTGAGAAAATAGAATGCTTACAGAGAGAGAGAGAGAGAGAGATGTTTCAACGTTTCATTCAGTCTGGCAATTGTTGCGCCCATGTCTCCTTGCGTAGCCTATTTTGCGCCCTCCTTTCAGCTGTCTTTCTTTGCTCTTTTCAGCAGCCTAGTCTGGTCGCTTGAATGTTTTATAAAGATTTTATGACACTTGAGTATTGCGTTGCTGATACAAGGTCACACAAGGCCCATTCTTCCTTTATGTGCCTCGTACCGCGCTCTGAAAAATGGTTTCATTGAAAAGAATATAGAGCTACGTGTAGCGTTTCTCCATCTTTTTCAGTTTCACAGACAGACAATAACAGCAAACATAAAATACGGGTAGGTTTTTGTATGTGTCCTTTCTGTTTCATTGTTTGTCACTGTTTTGTCTTTAATGTTAAAAAGGGAGTACACAATCATGCTTATTAACCTGCATACCTTATTTGTTTACTTCCTGAATAAAACATAAAATACAATAAGGGAATGTAACCAACAAGATATTAGATAGCCCCCAATTCCCCATCCCCTGATAAAATATCTCCAACTTAATACGAATTAAACCATTCCACAGCTCTTTGAGGAGAAAAGCGCAGATTGTGAATTGATGCTTCATTCAAACCATTTATCCACACATTAAAGCTTTTTTTCTCATCAAGATGAATATAGGTGTGTGTTTTGTGTGTTCTCTCTCTCCTTTTCATCCATGTTGTCAGTCTCAGTACACACCCACATATACCATCTGTCCAAGTACAGGGGCTACGTCCCAATTACAAGTACAGGGGCTACGTCCCAACTATTTTGACCAGGGCCCTATGGGCACTGGTCAAAAGGAAAGGGAAAGGGGATACCTAGTCAGTTGTAAAACTAAATGTGGCATCCGCATTTAACCCAACCCCTCTGAATCAGAGAGGTGCGGGGGCTGCCTTAATCGACGTTCACATCATCGGTGCCGGGGGAGCACTTGTTTTTGGGGGTTAACTGCCTTGCTCAAGGGTAGTGCACTATATAGGGAATACGGTGCCTTTTAGGACACAGCTCTAGAGGTTTTTATCCTGTCGAGGCATGATAATGATAGTGTATATGATGTCATGTCGCCTCAGTGTACAGACTGGACAGTTGGTGGTATTTTTAGATGTGGCTGTCCATTCGGCTGCCACAGTAGCTGGCAGTGATGGCCCATACGCAGTAAGCCACATGCAACTGGCAGCCATTTTGGAGTTCCACTCTACCACAAATACGTGGCATAGTCAAGGAAAGGGTGCGTCCAAAATGAGCCCTGGTTAAAAGGAGTGCGCTATTTGGAATAGGGTGCTATGTCAGAGGCAGCCATACTTGGCATAATCCAGACATCTTTGGTATTCGGTAAATGTCTAACTGACTGAAAAACACCCAACTAAATGAAATAAAATTAAGTGTTCTACAGTCCTTTTCTGAAACGTCCATGTACCAAAGCTCGCGATTTACAGCGGAAAATGCCCTTGACCATGGAAGATGGATAGAAGACACATTGGCTTTGTCGCAAATGGCACCATATTCCCTACATAGTGCACTACTTTTGACCAGAGACCTATGGGCCATGGTCAAAAGCAGAGCACCATATAGGGAATAAGTTGCCATTTGGGATGCAACCATAATTGAAGTAATGAAGGGAGGAAAAGGGAAGGATTGAGGAAGTGAACTGGCAACCAGAGACGATAACTCGGATATCAGGGAGGGCGCTGGCAGTAGCACCTTATAACACCTTATCTCCAACTCATTACCCTGGGAATCACACACACACACACACCACAGGGGCAGTGTGTTTGTGGCACATTAATGAACACAAGTCACAGACGAACACAGACACTCTATCAAACACACACCTACTCTATCACACAAATAGACACATACTACCAACACTCCACCCTCCCACACATTAACTTACACACACGCTCACAAAAGATATGACCCGTCAGCTCCGGAGCTGTTCCCCCCCTGTAATGTTGTCGGGTGGACATCGATCACGTTGATGATGTTTTAATGTCAGCTCCTGGGGGCAGATGATGCGAGCTGTGGCAGGCGGGCGTCGCTTCATAAACATACCCTCCACATCATTAAGTAAACAAAAACCACCACCGTCACAGTGATGGATGGCTAGCGTGCCTCTTGTCTGATGGTGATGGTCTACTCTACTCCCAGGAGCACTGTGGGAGTGTGGGACGCCCAGGGGGCAAGAGAACCCAGAGTCAATGAGTCGATCATGCAGGTGTCCAGGCATAACCATAATTGTGTGTTGGGTGTGTAGAGCCTAGTCTTTTGAGCATGATGTTCCCTTTAGATGAGGGGTGACTGGGTAACTCTGGGCCGCGGTAACCGCAGGCTTTTGTTCAGGTCTAGCACTAACAACTCAAACAATGACTCGATCATGTGCCTGTTCAATTTAGACCTCAATAAGTTTGAATAGAAATGTTATTAGAGCTGAGCTGGAACAAAAGCCTGTACAGCACACACTACGGCCCTCCAGGACTGGACATACCCACCAATCCCCTACTGGAGTCTAGATGATCCCTGCTAGCAATAGTCAGACCATTATTTATTATCTACTCCTTAATCTAGTACATCAAAGTCTCATAGGAGGGAGCTAATGCTGTACTACAGAGAAGTGACCTGTGTGATGTTTAGATCAGTGACTGATCTACCACTGACCAGAGATCAGTCTTGTTTGGGCCTGACAGCCCAGCAGCACCAACACAAAGGGGTAATGGATGAGCTGGTGTGCTTTTCCTGCTGTGTGTGTGCTTACTGTGGGGGGCTGCTGACATACTGTAGCACAGTGGGTAGCCTACCGCATAATTATGTTGTGGACCGGAGGAGAGAGGGGGAGGAGAGTGGGAGGGAGGGGGGAAGGTAGGGGGTAGAGAGAGAGGTAGAATGATGGAAGCAGAGGGGGAGGGGAGGGGAGGGGGGGTGAAAAGAAAGACTGTTTTTTGGAGAGACTGGTGAAGAAGTGAGAACGGGAAGGTGTAGCGGGAGAGGGAGTAAAAGGAGATTTATCAACAGAGAGAGAGGGGGTAAAGGGAGGAAAAGGGAGGTTTATTAACAGTGAGAGAGAGGTCAGAAGAGTCGTTCCGTGTCATTTCAGCAAGCCATGACACCCACCATCTCCGATTGTTCTGAAATCGTTTCTGTAGTTAGAAACAGATAAGATTAGCATTTTTTTGGATCTCTGAGAAATTAACCAAATTGATTGCACCCTAATTGGCCATTTTAAATTATAGGATTCAGATAATATTCAATAAATAAACCCAACATCCGATTTGGACCAAACTTTCAGGAATGTTAATTGAAACGATTTCAGAACAGTCTGAGATGATGGGTGTCAATCCTTTTTCCTTTTGAGGTGGAACGACCCAGAAGTGAGAAAAGGGAGGTTTATCAACAGAGGGAGAGGGTAGAAGTAGGGATTAATATTTTCCCGAAATCTACCAAATTTCAATACCGGGAATAATTCATATGTATCCCGAGAGTCCCGGGAAATACTGCAAAAATCGGAAGTGCCCATATAAAGCGTTTAAAACCAAGATATGGCCACTATGGCAGGGTTCTCCCAAAACGAGTGGCGCTGCACCACATTTTCGGCTTGGCTGCGCCACTATGTAAAGATTTCACAGCAAGTGAAACTGATATTTAGTAATGGTAGAGTAACGATTTTTGATCGCCAATGACATTGTTGTGAATTGCGTAACAGGCCGTCCATCATTTCCGAGCATTATCGTGTTCCTCAATTAATTCAGCGCATTTCAGCAGGAGGCTATCTCAACACAGAGCACGCTCAGGACACATAGAGCGCACCCGGAGTAGGCTATAGCGTTGTCGAATCATACAAACTTTGTAATGGCAGTCAAACAAAAGTCAAATGACCATAGTTGTTAAGCTTACTAGATAACCTCTTTCAACGAATGACAGAATATGTCCTATATTTGGCAAAATTGAGTTGATGATTATACAGATAGCAGATCAGGTCATGAATAATGGGGAGATGAAGTGTGTTAATAGTTTGAATATCAAATTATCTTAACGGAGATCAACTCTGTTTAAAAAAAAATAATCCATATATATACTGTCACACGTTCTCTACGGAAGCTCTCATATGGGGAGCAAGTACGAGACAGCGCAGAGAAGCGGAGGAAATGTTAAAGCGGTATTTTGACATGCATAGGTAAGAGATGTGCTTTTGCTAGGAATTTTCATGCGAGTCAGGATATTGGGTTTCAGTGGGATTGGGACTGGATAGGAAAATAGCCAAGGCTCTATATGAGGCTATATAAGGCTACTACGTGAGTCAAGAGCAAAATAATACACTTGATTTAGGCTACATTATTGAATGCTAAATGTTTCTGATCAGTGATAGATGAACAAATGAGCTACCACTTCCACTTGTCCAGCAATGGATCAATTAACCAAATATACAGACGGAGACTCAGCGAAACATAATCACATTGATTATCACAGGCTTTTGATCAGGAGAAGGACAGCTACTACGCGAGTGAAAAGCAACATCTAACATGCTAGAAAATGTTTTGATCAGTTAATATATGAGCAAACTAGAATAAGATGATCATGAGCACTTACCTCAATTTAGCTAACATTTCTCCTGCCTAATTGTTACCAAATATCCAAACGGAGATTCAGTAAAAATTTAAATCTGGCATTGCTTGTCTCAAAGCAGTGCGATGGAACTGTCCCAATTAAAATGATCATCTAGGTGACCACACGACTATTGCTTGAAATTACTATAACGGTTGGATATGACTGCATTCAGGTCGCATGTGCAATCAGAATTTGAACACCCACACTATCTTAAACTAACACTTTTCAAAGACTGTTGGGTCCCTAACACCATGAGTGTTGCAAATTCCGACTTAAATTACCACTTTATTAGAGCTGATGCTGTTACACTTTCTCAGTGTTACAGAATTAACACCTGTGGTGTTACAGTGAGGGAAAAAAAGTATTTGATCCCCTGCTGATTTTGTACGTTTGCCCACTGACAAAGACATGATCAGTCTATAATTTTAATGGTAGGTTTATTTGAACAGTGAGAGACAGAATAACAACAAAAAAATCCAGAAAAACGCATGTCAAAAATGTTATAAATTGATTTGCATTTTAATGAGGGAAATACAGTGGGGGGAAAAAGTATTTAGTCAGCCACCAATTGTGCAAGTTCTCCCACTTAAAAAGATGAGAGAGGCCTGTAATGTTCATCATAGGTACACGTCAACTATGACAGACAAAATGAGAAAAAAAATTCCAGAAAATCACATTGTAGGATTTTTTTATTAATTTATTTGCAAATTATGGTGGAAAATAAGTATTTGGTCAATAACAAAAGTTTCTCAATACTTTGTTATATACCCTTTGTTGGCAATGACACAGGTCAAACGTTTTCTGTAAGTCTTCACAAGGTTTTCACACACTGTTGCTGGTATTTTGGCCCATTCCTCCATGCAGATCTCCTCTAGAGCAGTGATGTTTTGGGGCTGTCGCTGGGCAACACGGACTTTCAACTCCCTCCAAATATTTTCTATGGGGGTTGAGATCTGGAGACTGGCTAGGCCACTCCAGGACCTTGAAATGCTTCTTACGAAGCCACTCCTTCGTTGCCCAGGCGGTGTGTTTGGGATCATTGTCATGCTGAAAGACCCAGCCACGTTTCATCTTCAATGCCCTTGCTGATGGAAGGAGGTTTTCACTCAAAATCTCACGATACATGGCCCCATTCATTCTTTCCTTTACACGGATCAGTCGTCCTGGTCCCTTTGCAGAAAAACAGCCCCAAAGCATGATGTTTCCACCCCCATGCTTCACAGTAGGCATGATGTTCTTTGGATGCAACTCAGCATTCTTTGTCCTCCAAACACGACGAGTTGAGTTTTTACCAAAAAGTTATATTTTGGTTTCATCTGACATTCTCCCAATCCTCTTCTGGATCATCCAAATGCACTCTAGCAAACTTCAGACGGGCCTGGACATGTACTGGCTTAAGCAGGGGGACACATCTGGCACTGCAGGATTTGAGTCCCTGGCGGTGTAGTGTGTTATTTTTTTTTTTTAAAGATTGGGGGGTGGATCAGCTTAATATTGCAGATATATTGTATCTTCTATCAATGTAATTGTCTGCATCACTTCCAATCCCCCATGTTTTTTTATTTTTTATATATATACTCCCCTTTATTACTTTTCAACCCCACCATCCTTTCCCTACTTGGAGTAAATGAGTGAACAACAATGCCCAGGCCTCTACTTCCGGTCTATACTTACTATCTACACCTTATGGACAGAGTTAATTTTACAATAATTCTAATATATATATATATATATTTTTTTTTTTTTGCTCCTGAACTTCTTCTACTCTCAACCTCTCCGATCATTTTCATGGTGTCCATCCGGTTTGCTTCTATATGCCATATCTTTCTAACTGTGCTCCTTCCCAAAAGCTCCCAACATACAACCTACTTATTATGGACACAGTATGCTTACATTATTAGCTATCTTTGTTATTATTTGTTGTTATTTGTTATTAGTCCCATCCTTCAACTCTATTCAATACCTCCCATCTATCTCTTAACACCATCCATATCGGATTTCTATTTGCCATATATATTTCGACCGTACTGTGATGTTTTACAAAAATTCTGAACCTTTCTATTCTCATTGCTTCTACAGATTGTGAATTAAAAATAAACATTTTTGCTAAAAGTATTATTATATTATTGATTGATTGACTATGACTTTTCAGATCACCCAGTAATGCTATCTGCAAGGTTAGTTCCAGGTAAATATTGCAATCCTTTAGCCATTCCTGGACCTGTGTCCAAAAACAAGCTACAAATGGACAGAACCAAAACAAATGATCTAATGATTCTGTCTCTTCACAGCAAAACCTGCAGAGCTGGGAAGATTGTATCCCCCATATAAATAACTTTTAAATAATAATTTTAATTGAAAGATTCTAATTTTTGAATCCGGTGTCGTTTTGCGTGTCAGTTCATAAACACTATGCCATGGGATCGGTACGTCAAAGATCTCTTCCCAACTATTTTGCAATCTATATGGGACGGCTGTCAATCCTTTGGTCCTTAAGTTAAACTGATATACTTTTTTATTTATCACAGTTTTCCTTAACCAATTATGTTATTTAATGCAAGGCCGACAGACAAGTTCCTTACTTTCTCCCCCTTCCACTTTCCTCTTCCACTTTTGTGGTAAGTCTGCAATTATTTGGTTGTAATTTTGGGTAGAGCAGACATTTCCATATGTTTTTGTTAGCTGCATGTGCGACATAACTCCACCAGTCCTACCGATGATATCATTTACGAAGATTATACCTTTTTTAAACATTCTGTCAAAAAAATAAAGGTTTTTGTCAATTAGTATATTTGAATTTAACCACAATATTTGTTGCATTATTTGTTCTGTCGTTTCTGGAGGATTAAATTGAAATTGCAACCAACTTTCTATGGCTTGTTTTAGAAATAGTGACATTTGGGAGATTATTTCCTTTTCAAATAACTGAAAGTGAAAGGTTGTAATCTGAATAAAGGGAAAAAGGCCTTTCTTGAACATTGGGTGAGACAATCTTACTAATTTGCTTGAGAACCAGTTCGGATTTAAGTATAACTTTTGTATGACTGAAGCTTTTAGTGATAGGTCTAATGCTTTAATATTTAATCATTTCTGTCCTCCGAATTCATATTCATTATATAAATATGCTCTTTTAATTTTGTCTGACTTGCCGTTCCAAATAAAATTGAATATTTTTTTCTCATATAATTTAAAAAACTGTTCGCTAGGCGTAGGCAAGACCATAAGCAAATAGGTAAACTGGGATAATACTAAAGAGTTAATCAGGGTGATTTTTCCACAAATTGACAGGTATTTTCCTTTCCATGGTAGTAAGATCTTATCTATTTTTGCTAACTTTCTATTAAAATGTATTGAAGTGAGATCATTTATGTCCTTTGGGATATGTATTCGAGTATATCCACATCACCATCAGACCATTTTATTGGTAAACTACATGGTAATGTAAAATTTTTATTTTTAGTGATCCAATACGTAATATAGTACATTTGTCATAATTTGGTTGTAATCCAGAGAGGTTAGAAAATGTATCTAGATCCTCTATGAGGCTGTGGAGGGATTCTAGTTGTGGATTTAAAAGAAAACATGAATAATCAGCGTACAATGACACCTTTGTTTTTAAGCCCTGTATTTCTAATCCTCTGATATTATTATTGGATCTGATTTTAATAGCTAACATCTCGATGGCCACAATAAATAGATATGCCGATAGTGGACATCCTTGTTTCACTCCTCTTTACAGTTTAAAACTTTCTGAGAAATAGCCATTATTTACTATTTTACACCTAGGGTTACTATACATGATTTTGACCCATTTTATAAGAGATTCTCCAAAATTGAAATGCTCCAGGCATTTATATATAAACCCCAGTCGAACTTTATCAAATGCCTTTTCGAAGTCTGCTATGAATAGCAGGCCTGGTTTCCCATATTTTCCATAGTGTTCTATTGTTTCCAATACTTGCCTTATATTATCTCCAATATATCTTCCATGTAAAAAATCTGTCTGATTAGAATGAATAATATCCGACAATACCTTTTAATTCTTTGCGCTATACATTTTGCTAGGATTTTTGCATCACAACACTGAAGTGTAAGGGGCCTCCAATTTTGTAAATCGATTGGATCTTTATATTTTCCACTTGTATCCTGTTTCAATAATAATGAGATCAGACCTTCTTCTTGAGTGTCAGATAATCTACCATTTACATAGGAGTGGTTAAAACATGCTAATAACGGTCCGCTTAGTATATCAAAAAAGGTTTGGTATACCTCGACTGGTATGCCATCCAACCCTGGAGTTTTTCCCCGGACTTAAAGTCTTTAATTGCATCCAGAAGTTCCTCCTCTGTAATTTCACCTTCACATGAGTCTTTCTGTGTGGCTGTTAATTTGACATTATCAATAGAAAAAAAATCTCTACAATTAGCTTCAGTTAGAGGAGATGGAGGCGACTGAAAAGAAAACATATGCTTAAAGTACTTTGTTTCTTCCTTCAAAATATCATTTGGTGAATTATGGGTGACTCTGTCAATTGTAACCAGTTTCATTAAGTTCTTTTTGGTAGCATTCCTATGTTGAAGATTCAAAAAGAATTTTGTGCATTTTTCCCCATATTCCATCCAGTTTGCTTTCTTTTTATAATATATTACACTTGATCTTTCTTGAATACGTTTCTCCATTTCTTTTTGTTTTTCCTCTAATTTATTCTGAGCCTCTATGTTACAGTTTTTATTGCCATCTATCTGTTCTGTTAGATTTTCTATTTCCTTTCTTAGTATAAACTCTTTTGACCTAAATTGCTTTTGTTTTTGAGATGAGTACTGAATTGCATGGCCTCTAAAGGCACATTTAAAGGTGTCCCATACAATAAGGGGATTCGCTGTACCTATGTTATGTTGGAAAAAGTCAGTTATAAATTCCTTTGTTCTAATTATGAATAAATTATCATCCAATAGGCTTTGTTTGAATTTCCAATATCCTCCCCACGTGGAAATTCAGTAAGAGTAATGTAAATGCCTATTATATGATGGTCCGACCGCATTCTGTCCCCTATCAACACTTTTTTTACTTTTGGTGCCAACGAGAATGAGATAAGAAAGAAGTCAAGACGACTAGCTTGATTCAGTCTCCGCCATGTATATCTCACTAGATCAGTATATTTAAGCCTCCATATATCTACTAGTTCTAATGTATCCATGACATTCACAATTTCCTTAAGAGCATGTGGGTGATTGTTTGTGGTGTGATTTCCTTTACGGTCCATTGAGCTATTTAAAACAGTATTATAATCCCCCACCATAATAATATTGTCTTGAGTTGCTTGCAGGCTTGATCATTTATTATATATATTGTCAAAGAATTGTGGATCATCATTATTTGGTCCGTAAAGGTTAATGAGCCATATCTGTTTATGGTCCAATAACATATTTAAAATAATCCATCTACCTTGCGTATCTATTTGGACAATTTGCACATTCGGATCGAAATTACTATTAATTAATATCATCACCCCTTTTGAATTTCTTTGCCCATGGGAGAAGTATATTCCCCCATTCTTTTTCCACGCTACTTCATCTCGAATTGTTGAATGAGTTTCCTGTATACAATAGATATTATATTCCTTCTCTTTGAGCCATGTAAATATTGTTCTTCTTTTGTTATTATCAGCTAAGCCATTACAATTATAACTGGCTATACTTATTTCACCATACACTATAATGAGATACAAGTTTCAAGTCTTTATCATTATATATGTTTGTAAATTTACCAATAAAAAATAGCGTAATGATTGAGTGTCCATATAGCTGTACCGTGATATTTGCATTGCTACGGAGTAACCCTTCAATTGTTCTCCACTAATTCCCCCGCTAAAGCCCCTCCCCATCCCAAGTTGAGCCGTCATCCCAGTGATCAGCATCCCACCCACGTCCCTCCGTATCCCTAAGGCCCCGAGAGGCCAGGACCCATCCATCGAAAACAGCACACAGTGGCACCCACAAAACAGAAGCAGATTAACCGCCAAAAGCATTTCCAATGCTTTCACCTCTCTCTCTCTCTCTCTCTCTCTCTCTCTCTCTCTATATATATATATATATATATATATATATATTATTTTTTAAATGATGCATATCCTATTTTCCATCATTATCAATTAATATGCGTAATAATGTCGGCAGTTTACGCATAGGATTCCAACATATAACCCGGATTGCCATTGTATTACACTTAATTCATTGACAAGCAATTATTATCCTAGCAAATAATCCCCCTGGTCCATCCAGGGGGACACGTCTGGCACTGCAGGATTTGAGTCCCTGGCGGCGTAGTGTGTTACTGATGGTAGGCTTTGTTACTTTGGTCCCAGCTCTCTGCAGGTCATTCACTAGGTCCCCCGTGTGGTTCTGGGATTTTTGCTCACCGTTCTTGTGATCATTTTTGACCCCACGGGGTGAGATCTTGCGTGGAGCCCCAGATCGAGGGAGATTATCAGTGGTCTTGTATGTCTTCTATTTCCTAATAATTGCTCCCACAGTTGATTTCTTCAAACCAAGCTGCTTACCTATTGCAGATTCAGTCTTCCCAGCCTGGTGCAGGTCTACAATTTTGTTTCTGGTGTCCTTTGACAGCTCTTTGGTCTTGGCCATAGTGGAGTTTGGAGTGTGACTGTTTGAGGTTGTGGACAGGTGTCTTTTATACTGATAACAAGTTCAAACAGGTGCCATTAATACAGGTAACGAGTGGAGGACAGAGGAGCCTCTTAAAGAAGAAGTTACAGGTCTGTGAGAGCCAGAAATCTTGCTTGTTTGTAGGTGACCAAATACTTATTTTCCACCATAATTTGCAAATAAATTCATTAAAAATCCTACAATGTGATTTTCTGGATTTTTTTCTTCTCAATTTGTCTGTCATAGTTGACGTGTACCTATGATGAAAATTACAGGCCTCTCTCATCTTTTTAAGTGGGAGAACTTGCACAATTGGTGGCTGACTAAATACTTTTTTTCACCACTGTAAGTATTTGACCCCCTCTCAATGAGAAAGATTTCTGGCTCCCAGGTGTATTTTATACAGGTAACGAGCTGAGATTAGGAGCACACTCTTAAAGGGAGTGCTCCTAATCTCAGCTTGTTACCTGTATAAAAGACACCTGTCCACAGAAGCAATCATCAGTCTTTGTCAGTGGGCAAACACAGTGGCGGCTCCTGAAAAAATTCTCAGGGGGGGCAATTTTTCTGATGATTTAGGTGACCTACACACATTTTAAAAAAGATATGTCCAGCAACAACATGAAGACAGGGGCAGCATATAAGTCAATACCAGAAGCATTTATTGACTGATCTCAAAAGTGTTGGCTTACCAGGGTTGGTGGAGCCCTCAGTTTCATCTTTGCCTCGCAAAGCTAACTCAAACACTCCGCAAAACTTCACACACTGGATTAGCCGGCTGAGGATGTGGCGGTTCTTGCTAATGTCGTAGTAAATATATTTGTTATAGTGAATATGGAATATGATATGTTGAGTAAAATGTTGTGCTAAGATCTATTTAGGTCAGGAGCTGGTTATAAGTTCTGTTCCTATCCAATAACAATGGACAAAAGGGTCCTATCTTGTCAGCCTTGTCAGTTTCAGTTCTCCAGTAAACTTGTGATTATCAACACTAACCTCATCGTTGTGGCGGCGGACAGCTAGCCTGTATCCCTCATCCAGTTGAGTGGGAATGTTCACTCTCCCCAAAGCAGACAATCTCAAACAGCTATCCATGTGGGTCTTTGACAGCTCATGTTTCTTAATCTTTCCTGAAAGATGGTGCATGTCCGTTACACACCAGTCGCTGTCCAAGCGGTGCTGTCTGCCGTGCCGCCTTCAGGGTGAAAGAGTAAGCAGGGGGTAGCAGAAGACTGCATTAGCTACATCGCAGCCTGCTAGCCAGGTTTTTCGTTCGTACCAATTTTTGGAAAATCCTCGGGTGTAGGACTTCCCCCCTTTAGTAGAAACCTGTTGAATTATTAAATTTGGTCTGGGAGGTCCTAATTGTTTCGTTGCCAATTTATCTTCATTTGTTCGCCGACAAAAAGGAACTTCTTTCAAAGACACAATCGAGTTGCACTGAAGCCTAGCCATTTTGATAGTAGTAGTGAATTGATTGACGCTCACGCTGCTACCCGCTCTTTTCTTAGTTACGTTCATGGTTATGTTACGTATGACGAAAGCGCGTAAGTGCAAGCCCTCAGAAACCCATAGAGATTGTATTGAAAGCTCTGATATTTGAAAAAATAGATTTTACATGGGAGTCTATGACAGACTTCTGGGCGATTTTCAACCTGACTGAAATCGCCCCAAAAGGGGGGCCATTTGAAGCACGACTTTAGCCTGATTGGACATTTAGTGGCACTGTGGCAGATCAGACGTCTAGATTACAACACTGATAACTACTGTTGCCGTGATATAATTGATTAGAAAAAAAATCCCTTCCTTTTCCCGTTTGGCAGTGCGTCGCCCATATCGCCCTATTGAACACACCGCCCCTGGGCAAACATACAAAATCAGCAGGGGATCAAATACTTTTTTCCCTCACTGTACATTAACTAGTTTTTGGGTGTTGTTTTAACACTATAGGATGTAAAGCCTTATTTGCATATTTATTTCCCAGGGTGCCTTTCCAGTGAATTTTAGTCATACCAGTACCACCCATGACTATGTTTGCTAGTGACAGAGATGATTGTTGCATTTTGTGGCTGTCAGTCCTGTAGCTTTCACCCAAGTGAGTGGCTAAGTGAATATTTTATCATAAACAATTAATTATTTATGACAATACATAACGTTTTTGGACACCATACTTCGACAGCCTAGTTTTTAGTGATGGGTTGTTCACGAACTAACAGCTTTTTTTCATGGATCTTTTTAGTGAACGTCGGGAACCGAATCGCATCGGTGAAAGAGCCGTTCATTTGGCACCCTGATTTGCATACTGTTACTACTGCTTTTTGAGCTCAAAACAATGTTTTTCTGCAGATAAGTTACAAAATAATTATCTAAAGAGGGTGAATCCTCACTGCAGAAACAATAAATAGTGGGGCTAACATATGGAATTGTTTTAAGATGGTCATACCAAGGATCATTTTGATAGTTGAGTTTGAATTTTAGGACCCCTTTAGATATAAAACCTTTTTTTTTTATGAAACATTGAATTTGGCCTTAATGCTATTAGCCCATAGAAACGCATTGAATAACAGATTCATACGTGGAAAAACACAGTCCAAAAAATGTCTAAAGGACGGTTGTTTTGAAGTGTCTTTCCTATATCTGAGAGTTATAAGAAAGATCAGGAAGCTATTTGCATTTATTTATTTATTTTTAGCCCCTTTTTTTTGGCACTAAACTACTTCCATATAGACTGAGTATACCAAACATTAGGAACACCTTCCTAATTTATTTGCACTCAGAATAGCCTAAATTTGTGGGGGCATGGACTCTACAAGGTGTCAAAACCATTCCACACAGATGCTGGCCCATGTTGACTCCAATGCTTCCCACAGTTGTGTCAAGTTGGCTGGATGTCCTTTGGGTGGTGGACATCTTGATACACACGGGAAACTGTTGAGCGTAAAACACCCAGCAGCGTTGCAGTTCTTGACACAAACCCCGTTCATAGGCACTTACATTTTTTGTCTTGCCCATTCACCCTCTGAATGGCACACATACACAATCCATGTATCAATTGTCTCAAAGCTTAAAAATCCTTCTTTAATGTGTCTCCTCCTCTTCATCTACACATTGAAGTGGATTTAACAGTTGACATCAATAAGGGATCATAGTCCCTTCCTATGTCATGGAAAGTGCAGGTGTTCTTAATGTTTAGTATACTCAGTGTATACTTCCATTCTTTTTTTTTTTTACTGTTACCGGGCTACCTTCAGGCGAGTCTTTTGAGGCTTGTGGGCGTCTTAGTCGCAAAACTGCAAACTCTGGCGCTCTAGGCAGGCTAAAGCAAATGCTACAATTATTTCAAGTATTTCAACCCAGGTCTGCTCTCTCCCTTCTCTCGTTCTCTCCCTTCTAAGCTCTTCTCACGTCAGCATGTCTATTGGACACTTTGGTATAACTGAGTGCCCAATTGTAACCCCCTTTCACATTTCACTGAACATAGTATCCCTCCCTTTCCTAACTATGTCAGTCGCTCAGTTATTCCTGGAGTATGATACAAAGACTAACTTCTAACAGACCCATATAATTACATAAGCTGCAGTATAATTGAGAAGTTCGGCCTAGCCCAAATTGAAAGTGGGGACAAAAACTAGCCTTTAATCACAATAGCTATGCCGGTGCAGTGGCCCTCGCTCCAGCCCTGAAAGGTGTGTGTGTGTGTGTGTGTGTGCACGCGGCTATGGACTATGGTTAAGTGATTACCCTGTGGGTAAGTAGTTATGGGGCAGGGTGGGTCGGGAGGCTTTGGCTTGGCCCCCTGAAGAGCGCTAAACTCGTAACTGCCTTTGGTCTGCACATATTTCAGGTTTGGTGCCCTTGGATGGTGTGTGCCTGTGTGTGAATTTGTTTCTGGTGGGGTTCTAAAAAGAAAAAACGTATCACCACACACACACCCAGGTCATCCTAGTGCGTGTTTGTGCGAGTTTGTGAGTGCTTGTGTGTGTACGTATGCACGTATGTGTGTGTGTGTGTGTGTCCTTGCCTGCGTGCGGGTGCGTTACATTTATGTTTGTGTGCGCGTGTATGTGTTTTATCTAAGGCTTAGCTGAGGCTGGACTGGACGAGAACATTTACATTTTAGTCATTTAGCAGACACTCTTATCCAGAGCGACTTACAGTTAGTGAGTGCATACATTTTCATACTGGCACCCGTGGGAAACGAACCCACAACCCTGGCGTTGCAAGTGCCATGCTCTACCAACTGAGCTACAGGGGACTTTGGCTTGGCCCCCTGAAGAGCGCTGAACTCGTAACTGCCTTTGGTCTGCACAAACGAAGGAGACAGAGAGCTAGGGAGGTGAGAGAGAGAAGGAGAGAAAGATGCTTGCTTTTCGTAATGACAGTTACACTATATATACAAAAGTATGTGGACACCCCTTCAAATAAGTGAATTTGGCTATTTCAGCCACACCTGTTGCTGACAGGTTTATAACATTGAGCACACAGCCATGCAATCTTCATAGACAAACATTAGCAGTAGAATGGCCTTACTGAAAAGCTCAGTGACTTTCAACGTGGCACCGTCATGAGATGCCACCTTTCCAATAACTCAGTTTGTCACATTTCTGCCCTGCTAGAGCTGCCCGGTCAAATGTAAGTGCTAGTATTGGAGCAACAACAGCTCAGCCGCGAAGTGGTAGGCCATACAAGCTCACAGAACGGGCCTCCGAGTGCTGAAGCCCGTAGGGCGTAAAATAGTCTGTCCTCGGTTGCAACACTCACTACTGAGTTCCAAACTGCCTCTGGAAGCAACGTCAGCACAATAACTGTTTGTCGGGAGCTTCATGAAATGGGTTTCCATGGCCGAGCAGCCACACACAAGCCTAAGATCACCATGGGCAATGCCAAGCGTCGGCTGGAGTGGTGTAAAGCTCGCTGCCGTTGTACTCTGGAGAGGTGGAGTGTGTTCTCTGGAGTGATGAATTACGCTTCACCTTCTGGCAGTCCGACGGACAAATCTGGGTTTGGCGGATGCCAGGAGAACACTACCTGCCCCAAAGCATACTGCCAACAATAAAGTTTGGTGGAGGAGGAATAATGGTCTGGGGCTGTTTTTCATGGTTCAAGCTAGGCCCCTTAGTTCCAGTGAAGGGAAATATTAATGCTACAGCATACAATGACAATCTAGACGTTTCTGTGCTTCCAACTTTGTGGCAACAGTTTGTGGAAGGCCTTTTCCTGTTTCAGCATGACAATGCCCCCATGCACAAAGCGAAGTCCATACAGAAATAGTTTGTCGAGATCTGTGTGGAAGAACTTGACTGGCATGCACAGAGCCCTGACCTCAACCCCATCGAACACCTTTGGGATGAATTTGAATGCCGACTGCGAGCCAGGCCTAATCACCCAACATCAGTGCCCAACCTCACTAATGCTCCTGTGGCTGAATGGAAGCAAGACCCCAACATCTAATGGAAAGCCTTCCCAGAAGAGTGGATGTTGTTATAGCAGCAAAGAGGGGACCAACTCCATATTAATGCCCATGATTTTGGAATGAGATGTTTGACGAGCAGGTGTCCACATACTTTTGGTCATGTAGTGTATGTTAATTGAACTGGAGACCTATGTTTCTGGCCAAAGAGAGACTGGGACCCTGCACCCCAGACGAGCAGCATTAGAGATAGAAGTTACACCTATGCACAGATCTAGGATCAGCGTTCTTCCCTCACATCCCTAGCCATAACCATAAGAGGGTATAATGACAAATTGACCTTAGACCAGCATCTAGAGACAAAGTCATCTTCAACCCTCAATCTGTGTTATCAGTGGCCTCTGAGCTTGTATATTCTGTTTTGTTTCTAAGTTTCGTCGGTGGCTTAGCTAGCTTACCTCCCGTTGTCTTTGGAATAGCTTTTGATATTGCCTTTTTCCCCTGTCCGCTCTGATGTTTCTTTGATGAATGTGTTTGCAGACACCCAACATGTAATGTGCAATACACACACACATTTATAATGTGTCGCATCAGTTCTCTCCAGAGTTTTCCTCCACTCTTTTCAAAGTCACGATGAGTCATTCCGAACACGGAACCCCCCCTCTCCTCTCCGTCCTTGTTCCCCTGCACCTCGTCCCCAGACACAAAGCGCTTCACTTCTCTTCTTCTCTTTGTTTTATGTCGGTTCATTCTGAATTCCGTGACCGCAGTCCCGACTAGGTTTTCTCAGACGAAGGCTACCGGGACTGATTTGGGCCTCTTTATCCCCGAGGCTCGAAGTCTTTGACCTACAGGAGAGTGTGTTGAGGTTATCATAATTTCCCATCTTTGATGTTGGCAGGCTCCCTGGGTGAAGATGCTGCCATGACTTGACAGAATACTGCAACGCTCATAGTACTGGAAGCCCTCTGTCTATGTGTGTCTAGACTACGGGGGACATTTTCCTCTCACAAACACACGCGCTGTGAGCAAACGCACCGCAACATTTAAAATACATTTTACATTTACATTTTAGTCATTTAGCAGACGCTCTTATCCAGAGCGACTTACAGTTAGTGAGTGCAAACATTATTTTGCAAACGCCATGCTCTACCAACTGAGCTACATCCCTGCCGGCCATTCCCTCCCCTACCCTGGACGACGCTGGGCCAATTGTGCAGGAGATCCGATACTGCAGCTCACCTGGAGCCAGACAAGCAGAAATATCCCTGTCCTCACCACCTCCACCAAAATCATTGGTCAGACCCTTTGTGGATTTTCCTCACACCCCTACCTTTGGAAGTTGTAACCCTGAACATGAGGAGAACACCACTCAAACCCACAGTTGTGCCAATACCTTCTCCTGGAGATGTACCTCCTGCAGGCTTTTGCTCCAACCCTAATCTAGCACACCTGATTTTAATAATCAGTTGCTCACTGGGACCTTGATGACCGGTATCCAAACCAACTGTGTTACAACAGGGTTGAACTAAAACCCTGCACCCACATAGCTCTCCAGGGGGAGGGCTTCTTTGGCCATCCCTGTTGTAGAGAAGTTACAAGTCAATCAGAGGCCGATGGGACAGCGCACCCCCAAGGGCTACAATCAAGTTGATACATAAATTACTGAACCTCAGCCTACCCCTGCACCCACCATCCTACCCCAATTTCCCAAAACAAGTCAATATAATTACAGGCAGATTGTACCATGTACTTGCACTGCTCAAGCTAGCTCTCCATTCCACTCTGTTTGGAAGTAACCTTACATGGCTGTAAGGGGAGGCATGACTGGGCCCCAAATGAGCCAGTCTAACCATCTGCTGCTAACTGCTAACGAGCTCTGGGAGTGTTTAGGGGACATTGGGGGGCACAGGGCTGCATGACTGTAGCAGTGAAGCGTCAAACAGACCAATACCACATGTACTGTAGGGCCAGATTGGCCAAACATAGGGGAGAGATCCGCAGAGTGAGATTTGATTAGAGACTGACTGAGCACAGTTTGTGTTTGTTTTACAAAACACCATGAGCACAGTTTGAGTTAGTATCGAGACACAGTTTCACTTTCTAGCAAGAAACAGTTTGAGTTTTGTGAGACACAGTTTGAACAAAGTAACACAGTTTGAGACTTCAGTCCCCCTGAAAGCACCCACCCTCCTGCCACGGCTAAAACTGTTCCCTCAGTGCCAGTTTGTTTCCCGAGCGGAAATCAATGGAATCTCATTACGGAAAATTATGAGGAATGGCTGATATCGGATGGATCTCGCCCGCCGCTGCTTCATGCCAGCCGACTGCAGGCGGGCGCGTCCGGTGCCAGCGGGAGGAGGTTGGGGGGGCGCCTTGTGCCAGGCTGCGATTCCTCACTGAGAGATGCGGCTAATTAGCATCAGAGATGGATGGATGGCAGAGAGAACACAAGCAATTACTCTGTTCAAAATGAGAGGGAGCGAGAAAGAGAGAGGCTCAGAAGATGATTTTTTTTCCTCTCATACCTCCGTTTTACCATGAAAGCATTCCTCTTATTTTATGTCAAGACATTCAGACCCTCGTTTGAGGCGTATTGTATGCACGTGACTATAAATTGCGAGGGGAGTGAAGTGCTCCAGGAAATTCATTTCCTGTATATGCACAGTATTTTTGATGAATGCGACAGCTGGCTTTAGCTGCTTGATTGGTGTGTTTTTGCGGCACACTTAGTGGCACTCCAGACGCTTAGTTTTCTGGAAAAAACGAGCAAGAAAGGCTGATTTTTCGAGCTTGAAAATCAACTTTTCCTTTACTCTAAAGCCCCTGTTCTTGCTGTGTGGTTCTCCATTGGCTATGACGTCTGTCTTTTACTGTGAGGAAAAGTAGTCCATCAGTCTTGTATGGCAGTCTGTAGTCCGGTTAATTTTCAAAAAGCTTTATTATCCATCAAATTTCATATGACAAAAGGGTAATCCATGGTGGGAAGAGTTGGCTGCCACATGGCACTCTTAACTGTCTCAGTGCAGGAGGGATACCCCAGCCTCTCACAATGCCCCATGGGCTGCTGTGGCCTGATCTCAGCTGCTTAGTGAGTCCAGAGAAAGTATGGCCCTCTGTAAGCTACCCTGCCTGTAGAACACATTAACTCTGCCTCTGCGATCCACAGCAACACACACACACACACACACACACACACACACACACACACACACACACACACACACACACACACTTACACATGACATCATCAGGCTCATAACCAAAATGTGTGTGAGTTTAATAGGAAACAACATTTTATATGATCTGTTCTGTGTCCATCAATAGTTGTGGAGAGACTGCTATGAATATAATTTGTCTGCGCGTGTGTGGTTAATAGAAATGTTGGCTGAACGTCCATAATTCACTGAATCTAGATTCATACTCTACCCCGTTGCCATGGTGAGCAGTTATGCCCCGATTTGTGCATGTACTGGTGTGCGTTTGCATGCGCGTGTGTGTGTGTGTGTGTGTGTGTGTGTGTAGGATGGAGGTTCAGGAGGTTCAGACACACTCCAGGAAGTGTTAACCACCACCCCAGAGGAGTAAAGTCCTTTGGGCACACACACACTTTCCCTCTTCTATTATCTCTTTCTTTCCTTCTCTCTCTCCCTCTTATCTCCCCTCTCTCTCTCTTCCTCTCATTCTTTCTCCCTCTCTCCCCCATCTCTCCCTCTTTCCCAGAGACACATATGAGCAGACTTAACATGCAACAGAGCGGCTCTAACCTGAGCCCTGGCCCCCGGCTTACCGCTCTGCCTGGCTTCGTCCCAAATGGCACCTTATTCCCTATATAGTGCATTACTTTTGACCTGGGCCCATAGGACCAGCTGATAGGGCACTGTTCAAAAGTAGTGCACTATGTAAGCAATAGGGTGCCATTTGGAACATGGCCGACGAGACAAATGGCACACAGCAACTACAGCCATTACCCCGCACCTCTTTGCATAATGCCTTTAACCTTCACACAAAGATGGAGCGGCTCAATACTCAATACCCAAATGGCCTACCCCTAGGCATAATGTGGTTTATGCTCATGGTTTATGTCTAGCTCGAGACATGGAGGGTTTCTACATGAATTTTCAGAGGAGTAGGCTATGGGTATGGTGGTATGGTTAGGTAAAGCTTAGCCTTGTCGTAGCTAGTTACAGTTGCGGCCAAATACAGTATATTGGCACCCTTGCACTTTTGTTAAATAATAAGTTGGAACAACCCAGGCCTCTGGATAAATTGGAAATGTATATCAAATTGTATTTCTCACATGCTTCGTAAACAACAGGTGTAAACAACAGTGAAATGCTTACTTCCGGGTCCTTTTTCAACAATGCAGAATTAAAGATAAAACAATTATATAATAATGATAGTGACACGGAATAACTACACAGTGAATGTGTTGTGTGAGGAGGGGGATGTGTAGGTAAAGAGCTCTCTTCAGGGGATTGCATGTTTTTGTTTCCCCCCCCCCTACTAACCATTACTAACCCATACTGGATAATACAGTGTCCATATTAGGACAGACGCAGACAACTCTTCCTGGCACCAAGTTTTGGAGGCAACTCCTGCTGAGATTTTAAAAAGTCTGGCTAAGATCGATACAAGTCCTGCTGAGACTGAGGCGGTCCTAATATGGACGCCATACATTTTACTAATGCTAACCCTAATACAAACCCTACGCTGACCTTTTTTTACGAGGAGCACGTGTGCACCTAAGTTGAAAAATGTAGGCGCACTCAAAGAAATTTAGGGGCACAATGGAAAATATTTGAGATATTAAAGCTAGAATCCTTAATTTTTCTAAATTTTAATTAGTGGTCGCACAGCAAAATATTTAGGCGCATATGCGAGTAAAAGGGTCCTTCCCCTACCACTAAGCCATTCTGAGGCTTATCAAGTGATGGTGGGGGTAGACAGACATGTATTTGTAATAACATCATTTGCCCTCTCTCACTTGACTGTAGGCTACAGCTACCACTAACCCATACTAACCCTTACCCATATACTGTAACTAACCCTAATATGAACCCAAACACTAAGCCATCCGCAGGCTTATCCAGTGATGGTGGGGGTAGACAGAGACAGACAGACAGGTGTGTAATAACATTAACCATTATGTGCCCCTCTCCTCCACAGATGGCCGTCAGAGGACCTGATACCCGCCCGGCACCCCGCTATGAGGACGTGGAGCGACAGTACGCAGCCCAATCCAGGTAGGCTGTGTGTGCGCGTCAGGGTTTGGCTCAATTCGAATTGAAGGGAGTTCATTTCAGGAAGTACATTTGAATTACAATTCAATAATGGAAAAAAATTAACTTATTTTCAATTACTTCTCAATCAATTGAAAAGTAAAAGCTATTTATTTGAAAAGTTTTTACATTTCTGAATTTATATTTCAAATCACTTCCTGAATTGACTGCCAACCATGGTGCGTGTGTGCATGCACGTCTGTCTGTCTGTCTTGCTGTCTGTTTTAAGCCACCATCAATACAACACACACACGGCAGCAGAGAGAGTAATCCTCTTTAGAGCTTATAATTAAATCTGGAGTGTTTACCTTGAGAGAGCCTCCTCATCCCGGGAGTAGCCCTGATCAGCTCCTGGGAGACAGAAAGGATAGACGGAGGATGGATCCTTTCTCTGCGCCACAGAGGTCCGTCCACCTGGATTATGCATGAGCATGATGCGGTTCTGTGCGACTCAGTTAGTAGAGCACGGCCCAATGCCAAAGTCGTGGGTTCGATTCCGTCTGGGACCACCCATACGGAAATGTATGCACGCTCTACTGTAGGTCGCTTTGGATAAAGGGTCTGCTAAATGGCATATATTATCATTAACAATTACGACGTTACTCTATCCGTCTGACTCAACAACCTCATGTCAAATGGCACTTACACACGTGCACACATGTAGACTTAGTACATGCTGTACACATGCTCAAACACTCACACACTCTTTCCCCTCTACCCCCCACACACTCTGCTGTGTTAAAGTCCCCCAGCACTAACCAGACCACACAGACCAGGAGAACACACCCCGTAGATCGGTGCAGTGTGGTGGGCCTTGGAGACAACCAGGGCACACAGTGGAGTCGTGCGGAGAGAGCAGTCATTTCACGGGTTATTGCTCCGGCTGATATGAGGGGCACCAGGGAGAAGGGAGCGGAGCCACTCTCAGACTGAGATATACTAAAACTAAACAGAGCATACACTGACAGGAGCAGTGTGACTGACTGGGTCTGGAGAACTGTGTCTGTACTAGACTGTGAGCTAAAGCCTTTGTGTGTAGGCCCTTCCTGAGCTAATGCTAAGCTTATGCTAACACACGTCTCAGACTACATAACTCATGGTTACTCACAAAGGCTCCTCAGACTGTTAACCCCCTGAGCTAAAGCCTAGGTGTTAGTTTGGGGCGCTAACACAAGTCTTCAGGACTCAGACAACTTTTGGTCATCACACAATCCACCTCTGTTACAGTAGCACTGGTGGTAGCAGTTTGGCACTGACTGAGGGGACTTTGTGGCAGTTGACGATAGTTGAAATCATGGGCGTCCATTGCTTTGGCCAGTGCTGTAACAATACAGTACCTTGCCTGAGACCTGAAGGCTTAGCTTAACTAAGTTAAGTTATCTTAGTTTAGCTACGTCTTCACTTCCATTGTCAAAGCTTATGTTTGCGCTCAGAGGGTTAACATGGTCTTGAGTCTTCTAGACCAGCATTTCTCAACTTCGACCGGCGTCGAATCGCAGGCGGTTAAATGAACTGTCGAGAGAAATGTCAGAGCTGTCGCTTAGCCCTCTCTTCTGGTTTTAGTTATAGGTGTTAACCCCATAAGCATTTGTTCCACTCTCTGTGTGAGACTACAGTACACAGAGTGACAGGGCATTAAACCGCTGGTTGGGAGCAACACGTCTTCAGCACCAAAACAAAGAGAAAGAAAGTGCCGCAAGCACTGCCTCCGAATGATTCATTCCAAATCTTGTATGTTTGCTCTCTTGTTTTAGATGTTCACTCGAGGATGAAACACAAGCCCTGTACCCCAGAAACACTACATCTCCCCGAAGCGTCAATACCAAGATGGGGGGACCTACATTTATTCCCGGAATTTGACAAAACAAAGAGAGAGAGATGGGGAGGTTGAGAGATGTATTTCTGAATTTTGGAGGGGGAAAAATACAGAAAGAAGGAGAGAGATGTGAAGAGAGGGAAGTGAAATAAATGTGTTTTTTCAAACCGAGCTGAACTTTGCGCGAGATCCCCCCCGGGCCCAGCTCATTGAAAGCCATTTCCTCTCAAATGAGTGTGTCTCTGCTGTGCGGCTGTGTTGCATTAGCATACATTTGGCCTGTCTTTTGTGAGGAAGGAGCCGACACTGGCTGGGGATGGGGCTGCACGTCTGGAAGTCCAGTGCCTTAGGGGGAATGGTGGTACCCCACTATCCTGCCCCACCCCATCCCAACCCCTGCTCCTGTAGTGGGGATCAGCTTTTCCCTACTCTGGGGTTTTGGTGCTTGGGGGGACAGGGAGAGAGAGGGAGTGAGTGGGAGGGAGGGGTAAAACACACACACACACACTACCCCATATGGAGCACATTAAGGTCATTACTGATCTGAAGCACTGGGTCATGGGCTCCACGGCTCAGCCCCAGGTTATCCAATCAGAACGGCCCATGGCCCATAGGTGATTGGATTAGGCTGCTGATCTGGGGTTGTGTACGGGAGGGGTGGTCGCTGGGCTGATAATTGTGTGATTAATGTGCAGCCGGTGGCCAGTGCTTCAGATAGAGGACTGATATTACCCTCATCAGCTGGGGTCTGCAGAAGATGTGTGTGTGTGGGGGGGGTGTATGAAGGGCACATTTAAAGGGGAATGGAAACACTAGGATTTAGAATGGAAGCTAACTGTAACTGTAAATCGCCATATTGGCATTGTTGCTTCACTGGCAGGAGATAACTTTTTGGAACTCCCAAAATGGCTGAATTTACCGACTCTGAGAATGAGTTTATTACAGAGAATGAAATAATTAGTTAGGGAGCCAATAAACGTACTGAAGCAGTTCATGTTTGAACCGATCGTTGCCCCAGATCAAAGAGTTTGTTCTCGTAGCAGTAACGACACAGATATACCGCCTTAAACACCTCAGCTAGAGGGTCGGCGTAGCAGTGACACAAACTGGTGTGAGTGGGGATGCTGCCAGATAATGGCTAGAGTAGGATTGTGTGTGTTGTAGAGCGATGGTGGCGATCCAGCACAAAATCCCAGCGGATGGCGGCTGTATTACATCCAGTCAGAGGTTCCTGTCAGTCGGTCTGGATGGCGACGTATTTATTGGACGTGTCACTAATCCTTATGAAGGACTTCCTGGCAGAAGAGGTTACTCGACCAGTCAGCAGCCGGTATGCTTGTTAAAGAATTGCTGAAATTTTGCTTGATTATATATTGTTTAAGGTTAATTTCAGTAGTGGGTAGGTGCTCAATATATATAATCAGTATCCTATAACGATATTTATCACCAGCGCTGTTTGGCGCAATGGTAACACATTCAGCTTTTGATTAGAAGAGTTCGAATCGCAGACAGCATCATGATTCATGAATTCTCATTCTAACCAATAATGGGGCGTGCTCATAATAAATACATTGTGATTGAGTTTCGGTATCAGACTAACTTTTCTTATGATTTTGTTTGCAGAGCATACAGGCTGGCAGTTTATTGCCAGTTCACCCAATGGGCACAAGGGAGAATTGGACGAGGTGTACGGCGTGTGTCGTTTCTTCCATAAAGCGCGCATACCCAGAAGCAAGAGGCATTTACATAGGGTTTGAATTTGAATAAAACCAGTTAATTTAGTAAATCTAGCCTGCTGTAATTCTTTTCAAGACATAGACCTAATGCCTGCGCCTTATGTAAAAATACTATTGGTTATAGAGATGTTTTTATGTGAAATGCACATGTTTAGGATTAGTGGATTGAATACATCTCTTTGCTTAGATTTACTTCCTAAAGTGTTTCCATTCCCCTTTAACTCCAGTGCTACTGTAGTAATGTAAACGTCTTCACAAAGCTTGCTGATCTCAGCAATGCAAGGCTACGTGTCTTCAACACCTGAGGACCAGTCTGACCACACACACACTCTGCCCCTGACTTTAACCTCCCCTGGTCTCAGCTCAGTAGTTTAGTTCCACGGCACCTATCTCCGACCCACTGACCCGTGTTCTCTTCTCTCCTCCTAATGATCCGTGATTGGAGCTGTGTGCGTTTTCTCCCTTGTGAGCATGACTTAGCTCTCTGACAGATGGCCACGTAAGCATTGTATGTCAATTGAACAGGTGCATGATGGGTAAATGGTTGATCAGCACATGAGCATTGGTCTCTCATGTCTGTCGGCCCTGCATTAAAGAACATAATTGGTTAAAGAAAATTGTGATAAATAAAAAAGTATACCAGTTTCATTTAAGGACCCAAAGGATTGACAGCCATCCCATATAGATTGCAAAATAGTTGGGAAGAGATTTTTGACGTACTGATTCCATGGCATAGTGTTTATGAACTGATACGCAAAACGACACCGGATTCAAAACTTATAATTATTATACAAAATTCTTGCTACCAATAGAATGTTATTTATATGGGGGATACAATCTTCCCAGCTCTGCAGATTTTGCTGCGAAGAGACAGAATCATTAGATCATTTGTTTTGGTACTGTCCATTTGTAGCTTGTTTTTGGACACAGGTCCAGGAATGGCTGAAGGATTGCAATATTTACCTGGAGCTAACCCTGCAGATAGCACTACTGGGTTTTCTGAAAAGTCATAGTCAATCGATCAATAATATAATAATACTTATAGCAAAAAAAAATATTTTCAATTTACAATCTGTAGAAACAATGAGAATATAACTTTTGTGAAACATCACATTTTTACATTTTAGTCATTTAGCAGACGCTCTTATCCAGAGCGACTTACAGTTAGTGAATACATATATATATATATTTTTTTTATACTGGCCCCCCGTGGGAATCGAACCCACAACCCTGGCGTTGCAAACACCATGCTCTATCAACTGAGCTACATCCCTGCCGGCCATTCCCTCCCCTACCCTGGACGACGCTGGGCCAATTGTGCGCCGCCCATGAGTCTCTGCGACAGAGCCTGGATTCGAACCAGGATCTAGTGGCACAGTTAGCACTGCGATGCAGTGCCTTAGACCACTGCGCCACTCAGGAGTATCACAGTACAGTTGAAAAATATATGGCAAATAGAAATCCAATATGGATGGTGTTAAGAGATAGATGGGAGGTGTTGAATGGAGCTGATGGATGGGACTAATAACAACTAACAACAACAAGGTAACTAATGTAAAGCATACTGTGTCCATAATAAGTATATAGGTTGAGAGCTTTTGTAAAAGAGCACAGTTAGAAAGATATGGCATACCGGATGGACATCATTACATTTTACATTTTAGTCATTTAGCAGACGCTCTTATCCAGAGCGACTTACAGTTAGTCACATTATTATTATACTTGCGCCGCCCCATGGGTCTTCCTGTCGCGGCCGGCTACGACAGAGCCTGGATTCGAACCAGGATCTCTAGTGGCACAGCTAGCACTGCGATGCAGTGCCTTAGACCACTGCGCCATCAGCGAGGTTGAGGGTAGAGGAAGTTCAGGAGTAAAAACAAACAAAATAGAATTATTGTAAAATTGACTGTCCATAAAATGTATATAGTATGTATAAGCTGGAAGTAGAGGCCTAAGCTTTGTCGTTTACTCCAATTAGGGAAGGGGTGGTGGGGTTGGAAAGTAATAAAGATAAATATATTTTAAAAATGTTTATATGTATTTATATGTATGTATAATAATATAATATGCCATTTAGCAGACGCTTTTATGCAAAGCGACTTACAGTCATGTGTGCATACATTTTTACGTATGGGTGGTCCCGGGGATCGAACCCACTACCCTGGCGTTACAAGCCAGGGTAGTGGGTTCGCAATATATATATATATATTTGCGAGAAAAAAAACATATGGGGGATTGGAAGTGATGCAGACAATTACATTGATGGAAGTTACAATCTATCTGCAATATTAAAGCTGATCTACCCCCCCCAAAAAAGGATAAAGAAAACAAAGAAAAAATAAAATAAAATAAAAACTATGTTATCCCTTTCTTCTCATTTCAATTCATTGACCTTTAATGGCATTCTAAGTCATTTTAGGTTTTCCAGACCCAAGAGAAGTAGATGTTCCATACCGTCTTCCTCATTCACGATGCCCCTTAACACGGGACCTGATCTGGTGCTGTATGTATCAAGTGTCTCAGAGTAGGAGTGCCTTATGATCACAATGAATACAATTACAATGGACACGAGGGAACTGATTCTAGATCAGCACTCCAACTCTGAGAAACTTTGTGAATACGGGTCCTATTCTGTTCTTCAAGTCTCTGCGGAACCTGTTAAGAAGGGATTTGACCTTTTTTGTTTGGCGTCGGCGCATCATTGCTCCCTTTTATTGCAGTGTGTTGCCGTTTTGGTCCTAAGTAAATGCAGGACCCTGCTAACTCTGTTTCCGATGAAACAGAGGGGCCCGTAATGAAATCAGTGTTTTGGAAATTAAACCGGTTTAGCCGTTAAGCTTTCATAAAGGCAATCGTGTCAGTGGGCTCTGGCTGCCTGGAGAGCTCGCTCTCTTTCTGTCTCTCTCTTTCTGTCTCCCTCTCTGTTTATCCTTTCTTTTTCTCTTTTTATCATTCTCTCTTTTTCCTCTTTCTTTCCCCCCAATCCCTTCCTCTCTCCCTCTCCCACAGTCACCGAGGCAGGCACTTGTGGAAAATGAAATCAATCAAGGATAAACACACACTTTCAGCTCCCCGGGAGAGCGAGAGGGGGGCGAAACACAAAGGCCATCTGCGACCGCTGACCACTGACCAGACCAGTGAAGTCACAAAACAGACGGAAAGATCTAGTCAAGGCTGACAATGTATTTTAGATTTTTAATTGGCCACCAGGATATCTGGTAGAATTGTTGATGCTATTCAGTCTCATTTTAGTGCGTGTTACTCCTAGGTAAAGGTCTCTGTGGGATACAGTGCTGCAAAGTGTAACTGATACTAAAATGTACACTGTCACTATAGAGTACACAGAGTGATGGCAAACACAGAGACATTTTAAGTGTGGGTGTGTGCATGCGTGTCTATGTGAAAGCCCTCTCCCCAATGTTTATCTAGGCTGGTTTGATTAACACAAGTAACCTCTCTCTACAGCAGCCTAATGGTTTTCCTTTAAAGGGATACTTCGGGATTTTGACAATGAGGCCCTTTATCTACTTCCCCAAAGTGAGATGAACTTGTGGGGACCATTTTTATGTCTCTGTGTCCAGTATGAATGAAGTTAGTGGTAGTTTTGCGAGCCATTGCTAACTAGCGTTAGCGCAATTAATGGAAATCTATGGGTATCTAGTTCTGGGGAAGTAGATTAAGGGCCTCATTGCCAAAATCCCGAAGTATCCCTTTAATGAGAAACCAGCCTGGTCTGGCTTCTGTCTCTAGTGCTCAGCCTGCCGTGTGTGAGTGTGTGTGTATGTCTATCCATCCATCTGTCCTTTCTTTTGGAAAGTCCCTAGCACAAACTGAAACACTCACTCGCATGCACGCATACACACACACACTTATGCAGATTGTCAGTAAGTGCAATGGACCCTCCAGAGAATGGGTTAGATCCCTTCCAAGCAACCTGGTTGCTAGCTACCAACTGTGTTCCCTCCCACCAGTAGGGGGTATTGGGGGTCAGATAAGAACCACAGGGCCTAATTTCCTTCCGTTTACTTGGGCAGGTGCAAATAGTTCCCCTCACTCACCAGGGCCAAATTCCTCCTTGTCGTAAGGCGGAAACTATGTCCAAATGTCATTGCGCACAAAAACACACAGCGCATAGACACACACACAAGACACGGCGCATAGAGACACACAGACCACATAAACACACACCCCACCAAACACACCCCTTCTCCCCATTTTCAGGCCACATCTCAAGGGCTGTTTGCATGGTATAGGCTATGTCCAAAAATGTAAATGGCACCCTTTAACCTACATAGTGCACTACTTTTGATCAGAGCCCTATGGGCCCTGGTCAAAAGTAGTGCACTATATAGGGTATAGGGGGCCATTTGGGATGCAGCCATAGAGTGGTGACAGTTAAGAGGTGTGAGTCTGATTCATTACATGGCATGTTATTAGTAGCGTTCACTTGGCCCATGTGGATAGGATCACACCTCCCTCTGTCAGGTTGTATTACATGCACAACATGACCAAAAGTATGTGGACACCTGCTTGAACATCTCATTCCAAAATCAAGGAGTTTGTCTCCCCTTTGCTGCTATAACAGCCTCAACTCTTCTGGGAAGGCTTTCCACTAGATGTTGGAACATTGCTGCTTCCATTCAGCAATTCATCCCAAAGGTGTTCGATGGGGTTGAGGTCAGGGCTCTGTGCAGGCCAGTGAAGTTCTTCCACACCGATCTCGACAAACCATTTCTGTATGGACCTCGCTTTGTGCACAGGGGCACTGGCATGCTAAAACAGGAAAGGGCCTTCCCCAAACTGTTGCCACAAAGTTGGAAGCACAGAATTGTCTAGAATGTCATTGTATGCTGTAGCCTTAGGATTTCCCTTCCCTGGAACTAAGAGACCTAGCCCGACCCATGAAAAACAGCCCCACCAAACTTTACAGTTGCATTCAGGCAGGTAATGTTCTCCTGGCATCCACTAAACCCATATTAGTCCGTCGGAGTGCCAGAGGATGAAGCGTGAGAACACATTTCCAGAGAATGCATTTCCACTGCTCCAGAGTCCAATGGCGGCGAGTTTTACACCATTCCAGCCGACACTTCGCATTGCGCATGGTGATCTTAGGCTTGTGTGCGGCTGCTCGGCCATGGAAACCCATTTCATGAAGCTCCTGACAAACAGTTATTGTCCTGACGTTGCTTCCAGAGGCAGTTTGAAAGTCGGTAGTGAGTGTTGCAACCGAGGACAGACGTTTTTTATGCAATATGCGCTTCAGCTCTCAGCGGTCCCGTTCTTTGAGCTTGTGTGGCCTACCACTTCGCAGCTGAGCCATTGTTGCTCCTAGACGTTTCCACTTCACAATAACAGCATTTACAGTTGACCGGGGAAGCTCTAGCAGGGCAGAAATTTGACATACTGACTTGTTGGAAAGGTCATAGGATGCCACGTTGAAAGTCACTGAGCTCTTCAGGAAGGCCATTCTACTGCCAGTGTTTGTCTATTGAGATTGCATGGCTGTGTGCTCGATTTTATACACCTGTCCACAACGGGTGTGGCTGAAATGGCAGAATTCACTAATCCACAATCACCTATACACTCGCATACATGCAGTTTGAAAGCTCTCTTTGTGCCCTCCTCTCTCTCTATCTCTTACTAGCGTTAGTGAGAGTAGTGTTCTCACTGTCCACTCATAGGCATGCTCAGTGTGTCTGGCTCTGCACCTGTTGACTGTGTGTCATAACGAGTCGTGTGTGTGTGCTTCCCTTGGGAGATCTCTGAGAACTATAGTGGGGCTAGGCATGCCAGATATCAACAGCATGTGGTTTATGTAGACTTGACCACCCAAACACGGACACACAGGTGGTCCCTTATCATTCAGCACAGAGGCCCCTATGACGTCACTAAGGGCCCAGAAAAGCGATAAGGAGGGAGAGAGCGAGAGATGGAGTGTGAGAAAGATGTGAAGGAGAGAAAAATGAAAGCCAGAGGTTTCATCACTAGTGATTAGCAGCCGGCCAGCGGGGGTGTTGAGGGAGGGGAGAGCACCTGAGCTTTCACCCCAGCACAAAGCCACCCAAACAGGCTTCCACATCACTCCCCTTTTCCTCCATCTCCCCACTAGCCTAAACATCTCTCCACCAGCTTACACAGGCCAAATCTGCTCCGAAATGACCCTTTCACAGCATCCCATCTATCCATTTATCCATCTCTCCGTCCAAAGATGAAGGGATGGCTGGATTGAGGAATAGATAGATCCAGACACTTTATTGTCCTCAAAGAGGATGTAGAGCTGGCGGTGGGATGTGGTTTATGGTCATGTGTGAATAATGCCTCTTTGGGGAAGTGCGCATGTGTATGAGTGTGTTTGTGTGTGTGTGTGTCAGGAGAGGCAGCTGAAGATTAGTGAAGTACACCCTATCCATGGAAAGGTCGTACTGGGCCCCACTTACCCATTGGGACTCGTGTGCACGCGTTCATGCATGTACACACACACACACACATACATGTGCAATGTGATCTCACTGGCCTGGGGTCACTGCTGGGCTGGACAGGGTGTGAGAAGGAGAGGTGTTTGTGTGTGTGTGTGTGTGTGTGTGTGTGTAAAAAGCATGTTGGTATCACAAATGCATGTATGGAAATGGACAGGGAATTTACCAGTGCAGTTTCCCCTCTACTGTCACCTCTATCTGATCTGGGAGAAGGCATAGTTTTGGGCTTTGGTCCTTGTTGTTGGCTGTGTGTGTAACGTAGCCCAGGCAGAGCGTGAGCAGGGAAAAATGTGAATGGGGCTGTGAAAGGTGATCCATCCTGCCTCTGTGAGTCGCCTTGCGTGTCTCCTTACCCCAGGAGCTTAGCCCCCTAATCACCCCACAGTCACTGGGAGGGAATCGGAGACACCCAGCTGCCTGCAGCCTCCTTACTGCTCTACCCCTTGGGTCACACGCACTCACACACTCAATCAGATATAAGCATTTACACACAAGCGTACACACACTTGCACACACACACAAGTTGACTGAAAACATTTTTATTCATGTATTGGGCCAGAATCAGAGAGACCAGACAATGACCAGACCAGGTGGCTGGTTACCTTCACTGCTGTGATGGGGGAAAATGGTCTACACTATCTAATGTTTCTGTACTGTGTGTCGTGTGTCGCAGGAGAGCGGACCCAAAGGACTACCCCATCCAGTCTAGGACAGCACCCGGTTACCCTGGTAGAGACAACTACTACCCCCCTAGAGAAGCCCAGCCCCACCCCTCCAGCCTGCCCCGGGCCATCTCGCCCCCTGGGCCCCCGCAGGTGGACCCCAGGTACTACCCATCCTTGCCCCACCAGCACCGGGCCGCCCACCGCCAAGATGTGCCCCCCACAACAGGCACCCGCAACCCCCGCTATGAGACAGTGGGCAGGGGTGGGTACCGTGACGCCAGCCCCGGCCGTTTCGCCAGCCCTGATCGCTCCGGCGGCGGCTACAGGGATGGCAGGCAGCCGGACCCACGCCAGAAGAACGCCATGATCGGAGCAGTGTAGGTGCGATAGCTAGATGGACTCAGATTAGGGTTGCAGAATTATTTCCCCAAATTCCCAGATTTTTCCGAAATACTGGTTGGACGATTCCAAGGTTTTCTGACCTTATTTTGGGAAGATTACTGATTACTGCAACCCGAACTCAGACACACTCGTTCCTTCTCTACAGCCCCCTGTCTGAAAACATCCTCGCCCCCCTACCTCGTTTGGTGTCTGCAGATCTGAAGGAATCAGATTGGTGTAAGCAATAAGGCTCCAACTAGATGTCCAATGGGCTTGAGCCATACTGCTTACAGGGCTTTGAGATCTACAAACATCAAAGCGGTAGGGGAAGGGTCGCATCCCAAATGGCACTCTATTCCCTATGTAGTGCACTTATTTTGACCAGGTCAAAAGTAGTGCACTGTGTAGGGAATAGGGTGCCATTTGGAAGGGGTGGTTTCTGGAACAGGCCATCATCGGAACACCACTCCTCTCAGCTGCAGACATGTTTCAGAAGCAGTAAAGTTCTATATGTGTACTGGATGTACAGTATGTATAGTGACATGTTTAGAAATGTGTGTGTTTCTTTATGCATGTGTGGGGATGTAAATAATGACTTTAGATTCATAGGGGTCCCGAATGACTGGATGTAGTAATAATGTACAGATCGGATAGAGACTTTTAATTGAATACCAGCCGAGATCTTGCAGGGTTGCTGGCTTGCACAAACTTTTTGCACAAGCTTAAAAACAGGCCCCTCCCCTTCTGCAACAACAGTGAGAGGCTAGGGATGGTGAAGTTAGGGTTTCGATTCAAATGGCACCATATTCCCTAGATAACGGAAGACAAAAAGACTGGACAGGAAGTTGACACTGGACAGGAAGTTGATCCTAAGAAACAAGGTCAGAGGAACAGGAAGTGAGGAACAGGAAATGAAGTCAACATCGAAGCATCTTTGCCCTCCTGCCATGTCCCTTCCATCCGCCTTTTAGATGTGGGTGTTTTTTTGAATGTTTTTTGTTTTGTTTTGGTTGTGGCCTTTGCTAAAAACATTCCATAAACTGTTGTTTGCCTATAACAAAATTCTGCCACCCATAATGTGTTTTTTTAAGTAAATTTTAATGTGTGTGGTGTTTATGATTAAAACGGCTATGTCAAATTTGGGTTATGTTATCACAAAGACGCTGTTGAACAAATGAAAAGGTACGCTCTGTGTTGACTAACTATATTTATTAATCACATGGTCTGTGTTCCAAATGGCACCCTATTCCCTATATACTGCACTACTTTTGAGCAGAACCCATATGGGTTGTGTCCATAGCCCTATGAACCCTGGTCAAAGGTAGTGCACTAAATAGGGAATACGGTGCCATTTGGGACATTGCCACAGTCTCCAGAGATGAAGGCCTAAGAGAGACACTTAAACATGTTACTCGTATGCACTGGGATTATCCTTTCTCGCCATTGATATCATTTCCCTTGTCTGATGGTAAAGATTCCCAACGCTGACCATATCATGTCATATTGTACGTTAATGACGATACATTTTAACCTTTGTTTGTAAACGCATGTTTTTATATTATGCTTTGCATTAAATATACATTGTAAATGATCATATACAGTATGCAAAGATTAATTAATTTATTGTTCACCAATTTAGCTGTCTCAATTTACAGGATGATGAAATTACGAAGTTATGCAAATGATCACGATTATAAATCACCAATATGATGACTCATCTCGCCCAAATGATTCATTAAGATTCTCAACCCAGTTTAGCCTTCCCATTCGAGATAAATTAGCCCTCTACGATAACAGAGAGGTCTAGGGTGCTTCCCAAATGGACCCTATTCCCTATATAGTGCACTACTTTTGATCAGGGCCCATTGGACCAGCTCATAGGGCTCTAGTCAAAAGTATTGCACTATTTAGGGAATAGGGTGCCATTTGGGACTCAGACCCAGTCTTACTGCTAATAAAGACTGAATCACCCTCAACAATTAAGACTGAGGAGATCTCAGCGCTGAAGTGATTACCACCCAATTTGCTCCCACAGAAAAGGAAGATCTGGCTGATTGGTTGAAATAGAGGTTGAAATGAGGATAATTAGAATCTGGGAGAGCTCATTTTATCAGTTAGTGTTTAATTACCACCGAGGCTAGTCAGTGTGTTTGACAGTGCACTGTTTTTGACCAGGGTCCGTAGGGCATATTGTGGCCGATTCCGACCCGAGTTAAGCGTGCGTAAATGGAACGTAATTCCCTTTTATGCACTTTGTGTATTCTGACCTTGAATTTAAGCATGAGAATAGCATGCTGTTCACCTGCTATTCATTTTGGGTGGAGATCTAAGAAACTAAGGTGCGGTTGAGGTGTGTTTACAGATACGCTGTATTCTGACCTTGACTCAATTCCACAACCTTTACGTGTGAGGAAACCATGAATAACATAACATGATATGTATTGTGTCCCCTTTTCCACAGAGAATTAGGCCATAAATAGCTATGCAGTTATTCAGAATTTTTATTGTGGGCCCTCATAATTTGCGTGGATGAAATCTGGAATACCAAGCTATATGTTTATGTAGGGCTGAACCTGCCGAGTTGATGTATGCGCTTTTAAATGTTTTAATTATATACCCAGGCTTTTCTCAGTTTTATTTTACAATTGGTATCATGTTAAATATTAGCTACTATCAGGAGCCACCGTCAGCAATACCCACATACATTTATACACTGAACAAAAATATAAAAGTGTAAATATGTAAAGTGTTGGTTTCATGAGCTGAAATAAAAAATCCGAGAAATGTTCCATATGCATAAAAAGCTTATTTCTATCAAATTTTGTGCACAAATCTGGTTACATCCCTGTTAGTGAGCATTTCTCCTTTGCCAAGATAATCCATCCACCTGACAGGTGTGGAATATCAAGAAGCTGATTAAACAGCATGATCATTACACAGTTGCACCTTGTGCTGAAGACAATAAAAGGCCACTCTAAAATGTGCTGTTTTTTCACACAACACAATGCCACAGATGTCTTTTGAGGGAGCGTGCAATTGGCATGCTGACTGCAGGCATGTCAACCGGAACTGTTGCCAGAGAATGTAATGTTCAATTCTCTACCATAACCTGCCTCCAATGTCATTTTAGAGAATTTGGCACTACAGTGAGGGAAAAAAGTATTTGATCCCCTGCTGATTTTGTACGTTTGCCCACTGACAAAGAAATGATCAGATAATTTTAATGGTAGGTTTATTTGAACAGTGAGAGACAGAATAACAACAAAAAAATCCAGAAAAACGCATGTCAAAAATGTTATAAATTGATTTGCATTTTAATGAGGGAAATAAGTATTTGACCCCTCTGCAAAACATGACTTAGTACTTGGTGGCAAAACCCTTGTTGACAATCACAGAGGTCAGACGTTTCTTGTAGTTGGCCACCAGGTTTGCACACATCTCAGGAGGGATTTTGTCCCACTCCTCTTTGCAGATCTTCTCCAAGTCATTAAGGTTTCGAGGCTGACGTGTGGCAAGTCAAACCTTCTGCTCCCTCCACAGATATTCTATGGGATTAAGGTCTGGAGACTGGCTAGGCCACTCCAGGACCTTAATGTGCTTCTTCTTGAGCCACCCATTTTCAATGCCCTGGCTGAGGGAAGGAGGTTCTCACCCAAGATTTGACGGTACATGGCCCCGTCCATCGTCCCTTTGATGCGGTGAAGTTGTCCTGTCCCCTTAGCAGAAAAACACCCCCAAAGCATAATGTTTCCACCTCCATGTTTGACGGTGGGAATGGTGTTCTTGGGGTCATAGGCAGCATTCCTCCTCCTCCAAACACGGCGAGTTGAGTTGATGCCAAAGAGCTCCATTTTGGTCTCATCTGACCACAACACTTTCACCCGTTCTCCTCTGAATCATTCAGATTTTCATTGGCAAAATTTCAGACGGGCATGTATATGTGCTTTCTTGAGCAGGGGGACCTTGCGGGCGCTGCAGGATTTCAGTCCTTCACGCGTAGTGTGTTACCAATTGTTTTCTTGGTTACTATGGTCCCAGCTGCCTTAAGATCATTGACAAGATCCTCCCGTGTAGTTCTGGGCTGATTCCTCACCGTTCTCATGATCATTGCAACTCCACGAGGTGAGATCTTGCATGGAGCCCCAGGCCGAGAGAGATTGACAGTTATTTTGTGTTTCTTCCATTTGCGAAGAATCGCACCAACTGTTGTCACCTTCTCACCAAGCTGCTTGGCGATGGTCTTGTAGCCCATTCCAGCCTTGTGTAGGTCTACAATCTTGTCCCTGACATCCTTGGAGAGCTCTTTGGTCTTGGCCATGGTGGAGAGTTTGGAATCTGATTGATTGATCGCTTCTGTGGACAGGTGTCTTTTATACAGGTAACAAACTGAGATTAGGAGCACTCCCTTTAAGAGTGTGCTCCTAATCTCAGCTCGTTACCTGTATAAAAGACACCTGGGAGCCAGAAATCTTTCTGATTGAAAGGGGGTCAAATACTTATTTCCCTCATAAAAATGCTAATCAATTTATAACATTTTTGACATGCGTTTTTCTGGATTTCGTTGTTGTTATTCTGTCTCTCACTGTTCAAATAAACCTACCATTAAAATTATAGACTGATCATTTCTTTGTCAGTGGGCAAACGTACAAAATCAGCAGGGGATCACATACTTTTTTCCCTCACTGTACGTCCAACTGGCCTCACAACTGCAAACCTGTTTGCTGATGTCAACATTGTGAACAGAGTGCCCCATGGTGGCGGTGGGGTTATGGTATGGGCAGGCATAAGCTATGGACAACGAACACAATTGTGTTTTATCAATGGCAATTTGAATGCACACAGATACTGTGACGAGATCGCGCCATTCATCCGCCGCCATCACCTCATGTTTCAGCATGATAATGCACGGCCCCATGTCACAAGGATCTGTACACAATTCCTGGAAGCTGAAAATGTCCCAGTTCTTCCATGGCCTGCATACTCACCAGACATGTCACCGATTGAGCATGTTTGGGATGCTCTGGATCGACATGTACGACAACGTGTTCCAGTTCCCGCCAATATCCAGCAACTTCATACAGCCATTGAAGAGGATTGGGACAACATTCCACAGGCCACAATCAACAGCCTGATCAACTCTATGCGGAGGAGATGTGTCTCGCTGCATGAGACAAAGGCTGGTCAGACCAGATACTGACCTGGATTTCTTATCCTCGTCCCTACATTTTTTTAAGGTATCTGTGACCAACAGATGCATATCTGTATCCCCAGTCATGTGAAATCTATAGATTAGGGCCTACTGAATTTATTTCAATTGACTGATTTCCTTATATGAACTGTGTAACTAAGTTTAAATCTTTTAAATTGTTGCATGTTGCCTTTATATTTCACTTTAGTGTTAGTTTTCTTAAATGTATAGCTTACATTTTGCATAATTCCATTCCGTTGACCTTTCTTTCCTCTGTCATGTCTGTGTAGTTGTTCCTGAGGGTCGCTATCATTAGTCGATCATATTAGGCTTAAGTTGTGCAATAATTTGGGACATGTAGCCTGTTTGAATCATTATGGAACTCAGACCACACGTAGCAGGTTAAACCTGGAGCCTGGCGCACGGTTCACGACAACTGGATCGTTTTCATACAGTTCCATGATTAGTGAGGATTAGGGTAGATTTATAGGCCTATTGTTCAAACCTTATTGTACACTTTTTTCCACCTTCCAACATTTCATTTATTGAACTTGAATATGACAACTTTCAGGATGAATAAAACCACTGTATTCACACTTTCCTAACCCTAACCTACAATTTGCATAAATATGGGAACCACGGCCGCAAAGGCCGTTACGCACCTGCATAAGGTACAGTGGGGGAAAAAAGTATTTAGTCAGCCACCAATTGTGCAAGTTCTCCCACTTAAAAAGATGAGAGAGGCCTGTAATTTTCATCATAGGTACACGTCAACTATGACAGACAAATTGAGAAAAAGAAATCCAGAAAATCACATTGTAGGATTTTTAATGAATTTATTTGCAAATTATGGTGGAAAATAAGTATTTCCACAATTTTCTTCAAATTTGTAAATGTTGTGAAGCCACGCCCACTTTCTGAAGAATTGCATTATGGGCCCTAAAAGCATGGCAATAGTGTCCACTGCTTGTATACTTCGTATTTTGGCGAATGTAGTACCACATCCGGGAACTTTTGGCATACTAACTATATCCATACTATGACCAATAAGCATACTATATACTTAATTTATGTCACAAATAATACAGTTAGTGAGGTTAGTATGAGTATTCGAACACAGCTTATATTTTAACTTTAAATTTGAGTGTCTGTCCCATTCTACTTATTCTACTTCTGAGAGCCATGACTGTCTGTCAGTCTGTGAGAGTGTGTTGTCTGTGTCAGTCTTTCAGTCTGTCTGTCTGTCAAGAGTGTGTGTCTATGTGTGTGTGTCTCTCACTCCCACTCAAGCGCGGTCACGGACGGACACAAGAAATCCACTTGTGCCTTGGGGACCTTCAATGATGCAGAAATGTTTTGGTACCCTTCCCCAGATCTGTGCCTCAACACAGGAGGGACAGATCCGCTGTTGCGGAGCTCTACGGACAATTCCTTCAAAAGTTGTGGCTGGGTTTTTGCTCTCACATGCAATGTCAACTGTGGGACCTTATATAGACAGGTGTGTGCTTTTCCAAATCATGTCCAATCAATTGAATTTACCACAAGTGGACACCAATCAAGTTGTAGAAACATCTCAAGGATGATCATTGGAAACAGGATGCACCTGAGCTCAATTTTGAATCTTATAGCAAAGGGTCTGAATATGTATGTAAATAAGGTATTTTCTTGCGGGAGGGGAAGCTGATCCTAGATCTGTACCTAGGGAAAATGTCACCCTGGAGCCAGCTGAAACAGCCAGAGCGCTTTCTGCAGCCGGCTGTGTTAGTACAGTGGGTACGAGGACAGGTGAAGGTCCAGTCAACGGCTGACTAACTCATCAGCCCGTCATTCCCATCTCCATTGAAGCACCCACTTAAACATCCCCATTTTAACTCCACTTTACCAGCCCACTTTCCTATTCCCATGGCCCATATAATCCCAAGACCATTGTGCATCCCAAATGGCACCATATTCCCTATATAGAGCACTACTTTTGAACTCTTGTCAAAATATGGTGCACTATATAGGTAGAGGGTGACATTTGGGACCCGGCCCAGGAGTCTCTGGCTTTATAATGGAGTGTATAATGAAATGAGGAAATCCACTCAGGCTACACAGTGAAGTCTGATTAGCTCCGATACTGAGCTCATGATGTCATGATAAGGGGGGGTTGAAATGAATGTGGGACAGTGGTGAAGGATGATGGAATAGGGCTTAATGCATCGGAATGTGGTTTTATGAAGAGAGCGAGGACATGAAGAGAGCGAGCACACGTCTGTGTCGCGGTTCGGGCAATGCGAGGGTGTACGGGACTCCTACATGCTCCCGAACCCTCAGCTCTCACATTTTTTAGGGGCTGCATAGGAGTGATAACTGTTTCACGCGTCACCCTCTCCAGAGTAGGGCTTTGATTGACACATGTTAACAAGCTAAGGTCTGCTAGGAGGCGCCGGTGGAAAAGGGAAGCTGCCGTGTCTGCCTATTTTCTGCTTTCGAGAAACGACTAGAGCACCCTGAGCCGTGTTTTTTGGGCGATTCACATTAGAATGTGAAATTAGGAGGTTTCAAATTAATTCACGTCACCCCTTCGAGCCAGCCCCAAAAAAGAAAACAAGTAAAACTTATTTTACAAAAAGCTAAGAAATTTGTAGACATGAGATCAAAAAGACGAAGACCAGACATTCAAAACTGACAAATAGGAAGTAGAAGTGGAAAAAAGGAAAGAAATTAGCTGAATTTCTAGGATATCAAAAAGACAAAGACCATGTATTCAGAACTGATAGAGGAAGTAGAAAAAGGAGTCGAAACGTGACTCAGCAGATATGGCTTCCTGTGACAGGCCTTTTATTGGAGCGAGACGACTTCTGTCTCAAAGTGGGGAAATTATAAGATCTTGACATGGAGATTAAAAACAAACCTGACATAAAGCATGAAAAGATGTCTGAGGCGCCAAATGAGGGACAGTGACCCTGTGAACGTGGCCGACTCTGTGTAATGGGGTGTGACAGTGGATTTGTCATGTGGCGTGATAGTGGATTTCTTGTGTCCGTCCGTGACCGCGCTTGAGTGGGAGTGAGAGACACACACACATAGACACACACTCTTGACAGACAGACAGACTGAAAGACTGACACAGACAACACACTCTCACAGACTGACAGACAGTCATGGCTCTCAGAAGTAGAATAAGTAGAATAATGGGACAGACACTCAAATTTAAAGTTAAAATATAAGCTGTGTTCGAATACTCATACTAACCTCACTAACTGTATTATTTGTGACATAAATTAAGTATATAGTATGCTTATTGGTCATAGTATGGATATAGTTAGTATGCCAAAAGTTCCCGGATGTGGTACTACATTCGCCAAAATACGAAGTATACAAGCAGTGGACACTATTGCCATGCTTTTAGGGCCCATAATGCAATTCTTCAGAAAGTGGGCGTGGCTTCACAACATTTACAAATTTGAAGAAAATTGTGGAAATTCTGCAGCCGAAGTCCAACTAGAGCGGATACAAATTCATTGCTTTAACTAATTATGACAAATGTTAAGAAAATGTTAAGCAATGTAATAAAGTAATGACTTTTCAAATAAGTTACCTTACAAGTTATGTTGGCTGACAATTTCTTAGCTACACTATCCTTACGAACCGCATATCATTACAGCAGTATGTACTGGTATGTTAGCTAGCTACCTAACGTTAGTTGGCTACTAATACATCGAACTTGCCAGTATACTATTAACTATATGCTATCTAACTAACTAGCCAATGGTTATTGACTTGATTATTCCCGTCATTCTTAGTTTAGCTAAGTGGTATCGTCGTTGTGCGTTCTCAATGGACATTCGGGTGCGTTCGTAAATTCCCTCTGGCTATCTACTCCGATTTCAGAGCACTCTCGTCTGAGTGCACCTGTGCCAGATCGCAGAATAACTGATGAATTTACGAACACTCAACACCAGTTGAATTTGGCCGGTGTCAGTAAATATGGCCGTTGTGAGGTCAGAAAGCTCGGATCTACCCTACTCCTCCGCCAAAGAGTCCAGTGACCCTGCCTGGCAGTGTGCGCTCTGAACGCTCCAAGAGCGAAACGTTCTGAATTTACAAACGGACAACGCTCTGAATTTACGAACGCCCAGAGCGCACTCTGGCACTCCAGACTGAATTTAATAACATCCGAAGTCGTAAAATGCCTAGCAAGTAATTTGTTATGCTAGCAAGAGGTTGAATAGCAACAGCATCAACGTCCGGTAGACAGGTGAAGCGCTAGTACACTCAACTGAAAGGATACCGTTCGTTTACGGTGTACTAAAATGAACTAATAGTATGTAGAACTAACTCATTAAGAATGTAGTATACAGTATGTTAGTATGGGTATTCGAACACAGCTATAGTGTGAGGCCTGGCAGCCATATTGAAATCGGTTTGGAGTTTCCCTTAAATTGATGCTTACCAGATTAGAGACAAAGACATGCATAGATACCATGCATTACACATATATAATATCACCTCTGGATCATCTCTTTTTAGTCAGAATTGTGTTCATTAGGCACCAAATGCAGAAAAATGGACTGAAACAGGAAGGGACGACCTGGACTTGTCCAATAAGAAAAGCTCATTCTCATTTTCCCTTGCAGAACATTTTGAACACAACACTAATGAACACAACCCGGGTAAGGTAAAGGGGTCAAGGTGTTTCAACCCAGTCTGGGTTGTATTTACTAAGCATCAAACTGAAGAAAACAGATTGAAACAGGAAGGGGCTACCTGGACTTGTTGAATAAGAAATGCACATTTTGTTTTCCGTTGCAAAATGTTTTATTGTACACTTTTTTTCCACCTTCCAATATTTCATGTATTGAACTTGAATATGACAACTTTCAGGATGAATCAAACCACTGTATTTTTGATTCATCAATATATTTTGTGCGTAAAGGCTTTCCATTTTTTTATTTTTTATGATTCATTCATACTTTCTTAACCCTAATCTACAATTTGCATAAATATGGGAACCACGGCTGCAAAGGCCGTTACGCACCTGCATACGGTGTGCACTAAAGAACATGGCCCAGGTAGAGTGAAGGGTGTCAAGGTGTTTCGCCATAGTCTGGGTACATTTTACAGACAGTGATCTGTGGAAGTCTAAGGATGCGTCCCAAATGACACCCTATTCACTGTGGGCCCGATTCCTACACACTTCTCAGTAGTTGGTATTTAGACTTACAGTGGGGGAAAAGTATTTAGTCAAATCAAATCAGCAACCAATTGTGCAAGTTCTCCCACTTAAAAAGATGAGAGAGGCCTGTAATTTTCATCATAGGTACACGTCAACTATGACAGACAAAATGAGGAAAAAAAAGAATGAATGGGGCCATGTATTTTGAGTGAAAACCTCCTTCCATCAGCAAGGGCATTGAAGATGAAACGTGGCTGGGTCTTTCAGCA
>NW_025536772.1:0-49967 GCF_020615455.1 Coregonus clupeaformis
ACTGTAACTACTGGATCTAAGGCTGTCTTCACACTGTAACTACTGGATCTAAGGCTGTCTTCACACTGTAACTACGTACTGGATCTAAGGCTGTCTTCACACTGTAACTACTGGATCTAAGGCTGTCTTCACACTGTCGTAACTACTGGATCTAAGGCTGTCTTCCACTGTAACTACTGGATCTAAGGCTGTCTTCACACTGTAACTACTGGATCTAAGGCTGTCTTCACACTGTAACTACTGGATCTAAGGCTGTCTTCACACTGTAACTACTGGATCTAAGGCTGTCTTCACACTGTAACTACTGGATCTAAGGCTGTCTTCACACTGTAACTACTGTAACTACTGGATCTAAGGCTGTCTTCACACTGTAACTACTGGATCTAAGGCTGTCTTCACACTGTAACTACTGGATCTAAGGCTGTCTTCACACTGTAACTACTGGATCTAAGGCTGTCTTCACACTGTAACTACTGGATCTAAGGCTGTCTTCACACTGTAACTACTGGATCTAAGGCTGTCTTCACACTGTAACTACTGGATCTAAGGCTGTCTTCACACTGTAACTACTGGATCTAAGGCTGTCTTCACACTGTAACTACTGGATCTAAGGCTGTCTTCACTGAACTGTAACTACTGGATCTAAGGCTGTCTTCCACTGTAACTACTGTAACTACTGGATCTAAGGCTGTCTTCACACTGTAACTACTGGATCTAAGGCTGTCTTACACTGTAACTACTGGATCTAAGGCTGTCTTCACACTGTAACTACTGGATCTAAGGCTGTCTTCACACTGTAACTACTGTAACTACTGGATCTAAGGCTGTCTTCACACTATAACTACTGTTACTATTGGATCTAAGGCTGTCTTCACACTGTAACTACTGGATCTAAGGCTGTCTTCACACTGTAACTACTGGATCTAAGGCTGTCTTCACACTGTAACTACTGTAACTACTGGATCTAAGGCTGTCTTCACACTGTAACTACTGGATCTAAGGCTGTCTTCACACTGTAACTACTGGATCTAAGGCTGTCTTCACACTGTAACTACTGGATCTAAGGCTGTCTTCACCACTGTAACTACTGGATCTAAGGCTGTCTTACACTGTAACTACTGGATCTAAGGCTGTCTTCACACTGTAACTACTGTAACTACTGGATCTAAGGCTGTCTTCACACTGTAATACTGTAACTCTGGATCTAAGGCTGTCTTCACACTGTAACTACTGGATCTAAGGCTGTCTTCACACTGTAACTACTGGATCTAAGGCTGTCTTCACACTGTAACTACTGGATCTAAGGCTGTCTTCACACTGTAACTACTGGATCTAAGGCTGTCTTCACACTGTAACTACTGGATCTAAGGCTGTCTTCACACTGTAACTACTGGATCTAAGGCTGTCTTCACACTGTAACTACTGGATCTAAGGCTGTCTTCACAAATACTGTAACTACTGGATCTAAGGCTGTCTTCACACTGTAACTACTGGATCTAAGGCTGTCTTCACACTGTAACTACTGGATCTAAGGCTGTCTTCACAACTACTGTAACTACTGGATCTAAGGCTGTCTTCACACTGTAACTACTGTAACTACTGGATCTAAGGCTGTCTTCACACTGTAACTACTGTAACTACTGGATCTAAGGCTGTCTTCACACTGTAACTACTGGATCTAAGGCTGTCTTCACACTGTAACTACTGGATCTAAGGCTGTCTTCACACTGTAACTACTGGATCTAAGGCTGTCTTCACACTGTAACTACTGTAACTACTGGATCTAAGGCTGTCTTCACCTATAAACTGTAACTACTGGATCTAAGGCTGTCTTCACACTGTAACTACTGGATCTAAGGCTGTCTTCACACTGTAACTACTGGATCTAAGGCTGTCTTCACACTGTAACTACTGTAACTACTGGATCTAAGGCTGTCTTCACACTGTAACTACTGGATCTAAGGCTGTCTTCTACACTGTAACTACTGGATCTAAGGCTGTCTTCACACTGTAACTACTGGATCTAAGGCTGTCTTCACACTGTAACTACTGGATCTAAGGCTGTCTTCACACTGTAACTACTGGATCTAAGGCTGTCTTCACACTGTAACTACTGTAACTACTGGATCTAAGGCTGTCTTCCACTAACTGTAACTACTGGATCTAAGGCTGTCTTCACCACTGTAACTACTGGATCTAAGGCTGTCTTCACACTGTAACTACTGGATCTAAGGCTGTCTTCACACTGTAACTACTGGATCTAAGGCTGTCTTCACACTGTAACTACTGGATCTAAGGCTGTCTTCACACTGTAACTACTGTAACTACTGGATCTAAGGCTGTCTTCACACTATAACTACTGTTACTATTGGATCTAAGGCTGTCTTCACACTGTAACTACTGGATCTAAGGCTGTCTTCACACTGTAACTACTGGATCTAAGGCTGTCTTCACACTGTAACTACTGGATCTAAGGCTGTCTTCACACTGTAACTACTGGATCTAAGGCTGTATTCACACTGTACTGTAACTACTGGATCTAAGGCTGTCTTCACACTATAACTACTGTTACTATTGGATCTAAGGCTGTCTTCACACTGTAACTACTGGATCTAAGGCTGTCTTCACACTGTAACTACTGGATCTAAGGCTGTCTTCACACTGTAACTACTGGATCTAAGGCTGTATTCACACTGTAACTACTGTAACTACTGGATCTAAGGCTGTCTTCACACTATAACTACTGTAACTATTGGATCTAAGGCTGTCTTCACACTGTAACTACTGGATCTAAGGCTGTCTTCACACTGTAACTACTGGATCTAAGGCTGTCTTCACACTATAACTACTGTAACTACTGGATCTAAGGCTGTCTTCACACTGTACCTACTGGATCTAAGGATGTCTTCACACTATAACTACTGGATCTAAGGCTGTCTTCACACTGTAACTACTGGATCTAAGGCTGTCTTCACACTATAACTACTGTAACTGCTGGATCTAAGGCTGTCTTCACACTATAACTACTGCAACTACTGGATCTAAGGCTGTCTTCACACTGTAACTACTGGATCTAAGGCTGTCTTCACACTGTAACTACTGGATCTAAGGCTGTCTTCACACTGTAACTACTGGATCTAAGGCTGTCTTCACACTGTAACTACTGGATCTAAGGCTGTCTTCACAGTTGTAACTACTGGATCTAAGGCTGTCTTCACACTATAACTACTGTAACTACTGGATCTAAGGCTGTCTTCACACTGTAACTACTGGATCTAAGGCTGTCTTCACACTGAAACTACTGGATCTAAGGCTGTCTTCACACTGTAACTACTGTAACTACTGGATCTAAGGCTGTCTTCACACTGTAACTACTGGATCTAAGGCTGTCTTCACACTGTAACTACTGGATCTAAGGCTGTCTTCACACTGTAACTACTGGATCTAAGGCTGTCTTCACACTGTAACTACTGTAACTACTGGATCTAAGGCTGTCTTCACACTGTAACTACTGGATCTAAGGCTGTCTTCACACTATAACTACTGTAACTACTGGATCTAAGGCTGTCTTCACACTGTAACTACTGGATCTAAGGCTGTCTTCACACTGTAACTACTGTAACTACTGGATCTAAGGCTGTCTTCACACACTGTAACTACTGGATCTAAGGCTGTCTTCACACTGTAACTACTGGATCTAAGGCTGTCTTCACACTGTAACTACTGGATCTAAGGCTGTCTTCACACTGTAACTACTGGATCTAAGGCTGTCTTCACACTGTAACTACTGGATCTAAGGCTGTCTTCACACTGTAACTACTGTAACTACTGGATATAAGGCTGTCTTCACACTGTAACTACTGGATCTAAGGCTGTCTTCACACTGTAACTACTGGATCTAAGGCTGTCTTCACACTGTAACTACTGGATCTAAGGCTGTCTTCACACTGTAACTACTGGATCTAAGGCTGTCTTCACACTGTAACTACTGTAACTACTGGATCTAAGGCTGTCTTCACACTGTAACTACTGGATCTAAGGCTGTCTTCACACTATAACTACTGTAACTACTGGATCTAAGGCTGTCTTCACACTGTAACTACTGTAACTACTGGATCTAAGGCTGTCTTCACACTGTAACTACTGGATCTAAGGCTGTCTTCACACTGTAACTACTGGATCTAAGGCTGTCTTCACACTGTACCTACTGGATCTAAGGCTGTCTTCACACTATAACTACTGTAACTACTGGATCTAAGGCTGTCTTCACACTGTAACTACTGGATCTAAGGCTGTCTTCACTGTGATACTGTAACTACTGGATCTAAGGCTGTCTTCACACTATAACTACTGTAACTGCTGGATCTAAGGCTGTCTTCACACTGTAACTACTGGATCTAAGGCTGTCTTCACACTGTAACTACTGTAACTACTGGATCTAAGGCTGTCTTCACACTGTAACTACTGTAACTACTGGATCTAAGGCTGTCTTCACACTGTAACTACTGGATCTAAGGCTGTCTTCACACTGTAACTACTGGATCTAAGGCTGTCTTCACACTGTAACTACTGGATCTAAGGCTGTCTTCACACTGTAACTACTGGATCTAAGGCTGTCTTCACACTGTAACTACTGGATCTAAGGCTGTCTTCACACTGTAACTACTGGATCTAAGGCTGTCTTCACACTATAACTACTGTAACTACTGGATCTAAGGCTGTCTTCACACTGTAACTACTGTAACTACTGGATCTAAGGCTGTCTTCACACTGTAACTACTGGATCTAAGGCTGTCTTCACACTGTAACTACTGGATCTAAGGCTGTCTTCACACTGTAACTACTGGATCTAAGGCTGTCTTCACACTGTAACTACTGTAACTACTGGATCTAAGGCTGTCTTCACACTGTAACTACTGTTACATTGGATCTAAGGCTGTCTTCACACTGTAACTACTGGATCTAAGGCTGTCTTCACACTGTAACTACTGGATCTAAGGCTGTCTTCACACTATAACACTGTAACTACTGGATCTAAGGCTGTCTTCACACTGTAACTACTGGATCTAAGGCTGTCTTCACACTGTAACTACTGTAACTACTGGATCTAAGGCTGTCTTCACACTGTAACTACTGGATCTAAGGCTGTCTTCACACTGTAACTACTGGATCTAAGGCTGTCTTCACACTGTAACTACTGGATCTAAGGCTGTCTTCACACTGTAACTACTGGATCTAAGGCTGTCTTCACACTGTAACTACTGGATCTAAGGCTGTCTTCACACTGTAACTACTGGATCTAAGGCTGTCTTCACACTGTAACTACTGTAACTACTGGATCTAAGGCTGTCTTCACACTGTAACTACTGGATCTAAGGCTGTCTTCACACTGTAACTACTGGATCTAAGGCTGTCTTCACACTAACTACTGTAACTACTGGATCTAAGGCTGTCTTCACACTGTAACTACTGGATCTAAGGCTGTCTTCACACTGTAACTACTGGATCTAAGGCTGTCTTCACACTATAACTACTGTAACTACTGGATCTAAGGCTGTCTTCACACTGTAACTACTGGATCTAAGGCTGTCTTACACTTAACTACTGTAACTACTGGATCTAAGGCTGTCTTCACACTGTAACTACTGGATCTAAGGCTGTCTTCACACTATACTGTAACTACTGGATCTAAGGCTGTCTTCACACTATAACTACTGTTACTATTGGATCTAAGGCTGTCTTCACACTGTAACTACTGGATCTAAGGCTGTCTTCACACTGTAACTACTGGATCTAAGGCTGTCTTCACACTATAACTACTGTAACTACTGGATCTAAGGCTGTCTTCACACTGTAACTACTGGATCTAAGGCTGTCTTCACACTGTAACTACTGGATCTAAGGCTGTCTTCACACTGTAACTACTGGATCTAAGGCTGTCTTCACACTATAACTACTGTAACTACTGGATCTAAGGCTGTCTTCACACTGTAACTACTGTAACTACTGGATCTAAGGCTGTCTTCAAACTGTAACTACTGGATCTAAGGCTGTCTTCACACTGTAACTACTGGATCTAAGGCTGTCTTCACACTGTAACTACTGGATCTAAGGCTGTCTTCACACTGTAACTACTGGATCTAAGGCTGTCTTCACACTGTAACTACTGGATCTAAGGCTGTCTTCACACTGTAACTACTGTAACTACTGGATCTAAGGCTGTCTTCACACTGTAACTACTGGATCTAAGGCTGTCTTCACACTGTAACTACTGGATCTAAGGCTGTCTTCACACTGTAACTACTGGATCTAAGGCTGTCTTCACACTGTAACTACTGTAACTACTGGATCTAAGGCTGTCTTCACCGTAACTACTGTAACTACTGGATCTAAGGCTGTCTTCACACTGTAACTACTGGATCTAAGGCTGTCTTCACACTGTAACTACTGGATCTAAGGCTGTCTTCACACTGTACCTACTGGATCTAAGGCTGTCTTCACACTATAACTACTGTAACTACTGGATCTAAGGCTGTCTTCACACTGTAACTACTGGATCTAAGGCTGTCTTCACACTGTAACTACTGTAACTACTGGATCTAAGGCTGTCTTCACACTGTAACTACTGTAACTACTGGATCTAAGGCTGTCTTCACACTGTAACTACTGGATCTAAGGCTGTCTTCACACTGTAACTACTGTAACTACTGGATCTAAGGCTGTCTTCACACTGTAACTACTGGATCTAAGGCTGTCTTCACAACTGTAACTACTGGATCTAAGGCTGTCTTCACACTGTAACTACTGGATCTAAGGCTGTCTTACACTACTGTAACTACTGGATCTAAGGCTGTCTTCACACTATAACTACTGTAACTACTGGATCTAAGGCTGTCTTCACACTGTAACTACTGGATCTAAGGCTGTCTTCACACTGTAACTACTGGATCTAAGGCTGTCTTCACACTATAACTACTGTAACTACTGGATCTAAGGCTGTCTTCACACTGTAACTACTGGATCTAAGGCTGTCTTCACACTGTAACTACTGGATCTAAGGCTGTCTTCACACTGTAACTACTGGATCTAAGGCTGTCTTCACACTGTAACTACTGTAACTACTGGATCTAAGGCTGTCTTCACACTATAACTACTGTAACTACTGGATCTAAGGCTGTCTTCACACTGTAACTACTGGATCTAAGGCTGTCTTCACACTGTAACTACTGGATCTAAGGCTGTCTTCACACTGTAACTACTGGATCTAAGGCTGTCTTCACACTGTAACTACTGGATCTAAGGCTGTCTTCACACTGTAACTACTGGATCTAAGGCTGTCTTCACACTGTAACTACTGGATCTAAGGCTGTCTTCACACTGTAACTACTGGATCTAAGGCTGTCTTCACACTGTAACTACTGTAACTACTGGATCTAAGGCTGTCTTCACAATGTAACTACTGTAACTACTGGATCGAAGGCTGTCTTCACACTGTAACTACTGGATCTAAGGCTGTCTTCACACTGTAACTACTGGATCTAAGGCTGTCTTCACACTGTACCTACTGGATCTAAGGCTGTCTTCACACTATAACTACTGTAACTACTGGATCTAAGGCTGTCTTCACACTGTAACTACTGGATCTAAGGCTGTCTTCACACTGTAACTACTGTAACTACTGGATCTAAGGCTGTCTTCACACTGTAACTACTGTAACTACTGGATCTAAGGCTGTCTTCACACTGTAACTACTGGATCTAAGGCTGTCTTCACACTATAACTACTGTAACTACTGGATCTAAGGCTGTCTTCACACTGTAACTACTGGATCTAAGGCTGTCTTCACACTATAACTACTGTAACTACTGGATCTAAGGCTGTCTTCACACTGTAACTACTGGATCTAAGGCTGTCTTCACACTGTAACTACTGTAACTACTGGATCTAAGGCTGTCTTCACACTATAACTACTTGGATCTAAGGCTGTCTTCACACTGTAACTACTGGATCTAAGGCTGTCTTCACACTGTAACTACTGGATCTAAGGCTGTCTTCACACTATAACTACTGTAACTACTGGATCTAAGGCTGTCTTCACACTGTAACTACTGGATCTAAGGCTGTCTTCACACTGTAACTACTGGATCTAAGGCTGTCTTCACACTGTAACTACTGGATCTAAGGCTGTCTTCACACTATAACTACTGTAACTACTGGATCTAAGGCTGTCTTCACACTATAACTACTGTAACTACTGGATCTAAGGCTGTCTTCACACTGTAACTACTGGATCTAAGGCTGTCTTCACACTGTAACTACTGGATCTAAGGCTGTCTTCACACTGTAACTACTGGATCTAAGGCTGTCTTCACACTGTAACTACTGGATCTAAGGCTGTCTTCACACTGTAACTACTGGATCTAAGGCTGTCTTCACACTATAACTACTGTAACTACTGGATCTAAGGCTGTATTCACACTGTAACTACTGTAACTACTGGATCTAAGGCTGTCTTCACACTGTAACTACTGGATCTAAGGCTGTCTTCACACTATAACTACTGTAACTACTGGATCTAAGGCTGTCTTCACACTGTAACTACTGGATCTAAGGCTGTCTTCACACTGTAACTACTGGATCTAAGGCTGTCTTCACACTGTAACTACTGGATCTAAGGCTGTCTTCACACTGTAACTACTGTAACTACTGGATCTAAGGCTGTCTTCACACGTAACTACTGTAACTACTGGATCTAAGGCTGTCTTCACACTGTAACTACTGGATCTAAGGCTGTCTTCACACTGTAACTACTGGATCTAAGGCTGTCTTCACACTGTACCTACTGGATCTAAGGCTGTCTTCACACTATAACTACTGTAACTACTGGATCTAAGGCTGTCTTCACACTGTAACTGCTGGATCTAAGGCTGTCTTCACACTGTAACTACTGTAACTACTGGATCTAAGGCTGTCTTCACACTGTAACTACTGGATCTAAGGCTGTCTTCACACTGTAACTACTGGATCTAAGGCTGTCTTCACACTGTAACTACTGGATCTAAGGCTGTCTTCACACTGTAACTACTGGATCTAAGGCTGTCTTCACACTGTAACTACTGGATCTAAGGCTGTCTTCACACTGTAACTACTGGATCTAAGGCTGTCCTCACACTGTAACTACTGGATCTAAGGCTGTCTTCACACTGTAACTACTGGATCTAAGGCTGTCTTCACACTGTAACTACTGTAACTACTGGATCTAAGGCTGTCTTCACACTGTAACTACTGTAACTACTGGATCTAAGGCTGTCTTCACACTGTAACTACTGGATCTAAGGCTGTCTTCACACTGTAACTACTGGATCTAAGGCTGTCTTCACACTGTAACTACTGGATCTAAGGCTGTCTTCACACTGTAACTACTGTAACTACTGGATCTAAGGCTGTCTTCACACTATAACTACTGTTACTACTGGATCTAAGGCTGTCTTCACACTGTAACTACTGGATCTAAGGCTGTCTTCACACTGTAACTACTGGATCTAAGGCTGTCTTCACACTGTAACACTGTAACTACTGGATCTAAGGCTGTCTTCACACTGTAACTACTGGATCTAAGGCTGTCTTCACACTGTAACTACTGGATCTAAGGCTGTCTTCACACTGTAACTACTGGATCTAAGGCTGTCTTCACACTGTAACTACTGGATCTAAGGCTGTCTTCACACTGTAACTACTGGATCTAAGGCTGTCTTCACACTGTAACTACTGTAACTACTGGATCTAAGGCTGTCTTCACACTGTAACTACTGTAACTACTGGATCTAAGGCTGTCTTCACACTGTAACTACTGGATCTAAGGCTGTCTTCACACTGTAACTACTGGATCTAAGGCTGTCTTCACACTGTAACTACTGGATCTAAGGCTGTCTTCACACTGTAACTACTGGATCTAAGGCTGTCTTCACACTGTAACTACTGGATCTAAGGCTGTCTTCACACTGTAACTACTGGATCTAAGGCTGTCTTCACACTGTAACTACTGGATCTAAGGCTGTCTTCACACTGTAACTACTGGATCTAAGGCTGTCTTCACACTGTAACGACTGGATCTAAGGCTGTCTTCACACTGTAACTACTGGATCTAAGGCTGTCTTCACACTGTAACTACTGTAACTACTGGATTTAAGGCTGTCTTCACACTGTAACTACTGTAACTACTGGATCTAAGGCTGTCTTCACACTGTAACTACTGGATCTAAGGCTGTCTTCACACTGTAACTACTGGATCTAAGGCTGTCTTCACACTGTAACTACTGGATCTAAGGCTGTCTTCACACTGTAACTACTGTAACTACTGGATCTAAGGCTGTCTTCACACTATAACTACTGTAACTATTGGATCTAAGGCTGTCTTCACACTGTAACTACTGGATCTAAGGCTGTCTTCACACTGTAACTACTGGATCTAAGGCTGTCTTCACACTGTAACTACTGTAACTACTGGATCTAAGGCTGTCTTCACACTGTAACTACTGGATCTAAGGCTGTCTTCACACTGTAACTACTGGATCTAAGGCTGTCTTCACACTGTAACTACTGGATCTAAGGCTGTCTTCACACTGTAACTACTGGATCTAAGGCTGTCTTCACACTGTAACTACTGGATCTAAGGCTGTCTTCACACTGTAACTACTGTAACTACTGGATCTAAGGCTGTCTTCACACTGTAACTACTGTAACTACTGGATCTAAGGCTGTCTTCACACTGTAACTACTGGATCTAAGGCTGTCTTCACACTGTAACTACTGGATCTAAGGCTGTCTTCACACTGTAACTACTGGATCTAAGGCTGTCTTCACACTGTAACTACTGGATCTAAGGCTGTCTTCACACTGTAACTACTGTAACTACTGGATCTAAGGCTGTCTTCACACTATAACTACTGTTACTATTGGATCTAAGGCTGTCTTCACACTGTAACTACTGGATCTAAGGCTGTCTTCACACTGTAACTACTGGATCTAAGGCTGTCTTCACACTGTAACTACTGGATCTAAGGCTGTCTTCACACTGTAACTACTGGATCTAAGGCTGTATTCACACTGTAACTACTGTAACTACTGGATCTAAGGCTGTCTTCACACTATAACTACTGTATTGGATCTAAGGCTGTCTTCACACTGTAACTACTGGATCTAAGGCTGTCTTCACACTGTAACTACTGGATCTAAGGCTGTCTTCACACTGTAACTACTGGATCTAAGGCTGTATTCACACTGTAACTACTGTAACTACTGGATCTAAGGCTGTCTTCACACTATAACTACTGTTACTATTGGATCTAAGGCTGTCTTCACACTGTAACTACTGGATCTAAGGCTGTCTTCACACTGTAACTACTGGATCTAAGGCTGTCTTCACACTATAACTACTGTAACTACTGGATCTAAGGCTGTCTTCACACTGTAACTACTGGATCTAAGGATGTCTTCACACTATAACTACTGGATCTAAGGCTGTCTTCACACTGTAACTACTGGATCTAAGGCTGTCTTCACACTATAACTACTGTAACTGCTGGATCTAAGGCTGTCTTCACACTATAACTACTGCAACTACTGGATCTATGGCTGTCTTCAAACTGTAACTACTGGATCTAAGGCTGTCTTCACACTGTAACTACTGGATCTAAGGCTGTCTTCACACTGTAACTACTGGATCTAAGGCTGTCTTCACATTGTAACTACTGGATCTAAGGCTGTCTTCACAGTTGTAAGTACTGGATCTAAGGCTGTCTTCACACTATAACTACTGTAACTACTGGATCTAAGGCTGTCTTCACACTGTAACTACTGGATCTAAGGCTGTCTTCACACTGTAACTACTGGATCTAAGGCTGTCTTCACACTGTAACTACTGTAACTACTGGATCTAAGGCTGTCTTCACACTGTAACTACTGGATAGTTTTCTTCACACTGTAACTACTGGATCTAAGGCTGTCTTCACACTGTAACTACTGGATCTAAGGCTGTCTTCACACTGTAACTACTGTAACTACTGGATCTAAGGCTGTCTTCACACTGTAACTACTGGATCTAAGGCTGTCTTCACATAATACTGTAACTACTGGATCTAAGGCTGTCTTCACACTGTAACTACTGGATCTAAGGCTGTCTTCACACTGTAACTACTGTAACTACTGGATCTAAGGCTGTCTTCACACTGTAACTACTGTAACTACTGGATCTAAGGCTGTCTTCACACTGTAACTACTGGATCTAAGGCTGTCTTCACACTGTAACTACTGGATCTAAGGCTGTCTTCACACTGTAACTACTGGATCTAAGGCTGTCTTCACACTGTAACTACTGGATCTAAGGCTGTCTTCACACTGTAACTACTGTAACTACTGGATCTAAGGCTGTCTTCACACTGTAACTACTGGATCTAAGGCTGTCTTCACACTGTAACTACTGGATCTAAGGCTGTCTTCACACTGTAACTACTGGATCTAAGGCTGTCTTCACACTGTAACTACTGGATCTAAGGCTGTCTTCACACTGTAACTACTGTAACTACTGGATCTAAGGCTGTCTTCACACTGTAACTACTGGATCTAAGGCTGTCTTCACACTAAACTGTAACTACTGGATCTAAGGCTGTCTTCACACTGTAACTACTGGATCTAAGGCTGTCTTCACACTGTAACTACTGGATCTAAGGCTGTCTTCACACTGTAACTACTGGATCTAAGGCTGTCTTCACGTACTGTAACTACTGGATCTAAGGCTGTCTTCACTATAACTACTGTAACTACTGGATCTAAGGCTGTCTTCACACTGTAACTACTGGATCTAAGGCTGTCTTCACACTGTGACTACTGTAACTACTGGATCTAAGGCTGTCTTCACACTATAACTACTGTAACTGCTGGATCTAAGGCTGTCTTCACACTGTAACTACTGGATCTAAGGCTGTCTTCACACTGTAACTACTGTAACTACTGGATCTAAGGCTGTCTTCACACTGTAACTACTGTAACTACTGGATCTAAGGCTGTCTTCACACTGTAACTACTGGATCTAAGGCTGTCTTCACACTGTAACTACTGGATCTAAGGCTGTCTTCACACTGTAACTACTGGATCTAAGGCTGTCTTCACACTGTAACTACTGGATCTAAGGCTGTCTTCACACTGTAACTACTGGATCTAAGGCTGTCTTCACACTGTAACTACTGGATCTAAGGCTGTCTTCACCTATAACACTGTAACTACTGGATCTAAGGCTGTCTTCACACTGTAACTACTGTAACTACTGGATCTAAGGCTGTCTTCACACTGTAACTACTGGATCTAAGGCTGTCTTCACACTGTAACTACTGGATCTAAGGCTGTCTTCACACTGTAACTACTGGATCTAAGGCTGTCTTCACACTGTAACTACTGGATCTAAGGCTGTCTTCACACTGTAACTACTGTAACTACTGGATCTAAGGCTGTCTTCACACTGTAACTACTGGATCTAAGGCTGTCTTCACACTGTAACTACTGGATCTAAGGCTGTCTTCACACTATAACTACTGTAACTACTGGATCTAAGGCTGTCTTCACACTGTAACTACTGGATCTAAGGCTGTCTTCACACTGTAACTACTGTAACTACTGGATCTAAGGCTGTCTTCACACTGTAACTACTGGATCTAAGGCTGTCTTCACACTGTAACTACTGGATCTAAGGCTGTCTTCACACTGTAACTACTGGATCTAAGGCTGTCTTCACACTGTAACTACTGGATCTAAGGCTGTCTTCACACTGTAACTACTGGATCTAAGGCTGTCTTCACACTGTCACTGTAACTACTGGATCTAAGGCTGTCTTCACACTGTAACTACTGTAACTACTGGATCTAAGGCTGTCTTCACACTGTAACTACTGGATCTAAGGCTGTCTTCACACTGTAACTACTGGATCTAAGGCTGTCTTCACACTAACTGTAACTACTGGATCTAAGGCTGTCTTCACACTGTAACTACTGGATCTAAGGCTGTCTTCACACTGTAACTACTGGATCTAAGGCTGTCTTCACACTGTAACTACTGTAACTACTGGATCTAAGGCTGTCTTCCACTACTGTAACTACTGGATCTAAGGCTGTCTTCACACTGTAACTACTGGATCTAAGGCTGTCTTACACAACTGTAACTACTGGATCTAAGGCTGTCTTCACACTATAACTACTGTAACTACTGGATCTAAGGCTGTCTTCACACTGTAACTACTGGATCTAAGGCTGTCTTCACACTGTAACTACTGGATCTAAGGCTGTCTTCACACTATAACTACTGTAACTACTGGATCTAAGGCTGTCTTCACACTGTAACTACTGGATCTAAGGCTGTCTTCACACTGTAACTACTGGATCTAAGGCTGTCTTCACACTGTAACTACTGGATCTAAGGCTGTCTTCACAAAACTGTAACTACTGGATCTAAGGCTGTCTTCACTAACTGTAACTACTGGATCTAAGGCTGTCTTCACACAAACTGTAACTACTGGATCTAAGGCTGTCTTCACACTGTAACTACTGGATCTAAGGCTGTCTTCACACTGTAAACTGTAACTACTGGATCTAAGGCTGTCTTCACACTGTAACTACTGGATCTAAGGCTGTCTTCACACTGTAACTACTGGATCTAAGGCTGTCTTCACACTGTAACTACTGGATCTAAGGCTGTCTTCACACTGTAACTACTGGATCTAAGGCTGTCTTCACACTATAACTACTGTAACTACTGGATCTAAGGCTGTCTTCACACTGTAACTACTGGATCTAAGGCTGTCTTCACACTGTAACTACTGGATCTAAGGCTGTCTTCACACTGTAACTACTGGATCTAAGGCTGTCTTCACACTGTAACTACTGGATCTAAGGCTGTCTTACACTGTAACTACTGTAACTACTGGATCTAAGGCTGTCTTCACACTGTAACTACTGGATCTAAGGCTGTCTTCACACTGTAACTACTGGATCTAAGGCTGTCTTCACACTGTAACTACTGGATCTAAGGCTGTCTTCACACTGTAACTACTGGATCTAAGGCTGTCTTCACACTGTAACTACTGGATCTAAGGCTGTCTTCACACTGTAACTACTGGATCTAAGGCTGTCTTCACACTGTAACTACTGTAACTACTGGATCTAAGGCTGTCTTCACACTGTAACTACTGGATCTAAGGCTGTCTTCACACTGTAACTACTGGATCTAAGGCTGTCTTCACACTGTAACTACTGGATCTAAGGCTGTCTTCACACTGTAACTACTGGATCTAAGGCTGTCTTCACACTGTAACTACTGGATCTAAGGCTGTCTTCACACTAACTACTGTAACTACTGGATCTAAGGCTGTCTTCACACTGTAACTACTGGATCTAAGGCTGTCTTCACACTGTAACTACTGTAACTACTGGATCTAAGGCTGTCTTCACACTGTAACTACTGGATCTAAGGCTGTCTTCACACTGTAACTACTGGATCTAAGGCTGTCTTCACACTGTAACTACTGGATCTAAGGCTGTCTTCACACTATAACTACTGTAACTACTGGATCTAAGGCTGTCTTCACACTGTAACTACTGGATCTAAGGCTGTCTTCACACTGTAACTACTGGATCTAAGGCTGTCTTCACACTGTAACTACTGGATCTAAGGCTGTCTTCACACTGTAACTACTGGATCTAAGGCTGTCTTCACACTGTAACTACTGGATCTAAGGCTGTCTTACACTGACTGTAACTACTGGATCTAAGGCTGTCTTCACACTGTAACTACTGTAACTACTGGATCTAAGGCTGTCTTCACACTGTAACTACTGGATCTAAGGCTGTCTTCACACTGTAACTACTGGATCTAAGGCTGTCTTCACACACTGTAACTACTGGATCTAAGGCTGTCTTCACACTGTAACTACTGGATCTAAGGCTGTCTTCACACTGTAACTACTGGATCTAAGGCTGTCTTCACACTGTAACTACTGGATCTAAGGCTGTCTTCACACTGTAACTACTGGATCTAAGGCTGTCTTCACTAATACTGTAACTACTGGATCTAAGGCTGTCTTCACACTGTAACTACTGTAACTACTGGATCTAAGGCTGTCTTCACACTATAACTACTGTTACTACTGGATCTAAGGCTGTCTTCACACTGTAACTACTGGATCTAAGGCTGTCTTCACACTGTAACTACTGGATCTAAGGCTGTCTTCACACTATAACTACTGTAACTACTGGATCTAAGGCTGTCTTCACACTGTACCTACTGGATCTAAGGCTGTCTTCACACTGTAACTACTGGATCTAAGGCTGTCTTCACACTGTAACTACTGGATCTAAGGCTGTCTTCACACTATAACTACTGTAACTACTGGATCTAAGGCTGTCTTCACACTATAACTACTGTAACTACTGGATCTAAGGCTGTCTTCAAACTGTAACTACTGGATCTAAGGCTGTCTTCACACTGTAACTACTGGATCTAAGGCTGTCTTCACACTGTAACTACTGGATCTAAGGCTGTCTTCACATTGTAACTACTGGATCTAAGGCTGTCTTCACAGCTGTAACTACTGGATCTAAGGCTGTCTTCACTAACTGTAACTACTGGATCTAAGGCTGTCTTCACACTGTAACTACTGGATCTAAGGCTGTCTTCACACTGTAACTACTGGATCTAAGGCTGTCTTCACACTGTAACTACTGGATCTAAGGCTGTCTTCACACTGTAACTACTGTAACTACTGGATCTAAGGCTGTCTTCACTACTGTAACTACTGGATCTAAGGCTGTCTTCACACTGTAACTACTGGATCTAAGGCTGTCTTCACACTGTAACTACTGGATCTAAGGCTGTCTTCACACTGTAACTACTGGATCTAAGGCTGTCTTCACACTGTAACTACTGGATCTAAGGCTGTCTTCACACTGTAACTACTGGATCTAAGGCTGTCTTCACACCACTGTAACTACTGGATCTAAGGCTGTCTTCACACTGTAACTACTGTAACTACTGGATCTAAGGCTGTCTTCACACTGTAACTACTGGATCTAAGGCTGTCTTCACACTGTAACTACTGGATCTAAGGCTGTCTTCACACTGTAACTACTGTAACTACTGGATCTAAGGCTGTCTTCACACTGTAACTACTGGATCTAAGGCTGTCTTCACACTGTAACTACTGTAACTACTGGATCTAAGGCTGTCTTCACACTATAACTACTTGGATCTAAGGCTGTCTTCACACTGTAACTACTGGATCTAAGGCTGTCTTCACACTGTAACTACTGTAACTACTGGATCTAAGGCTGTCTTCACACTATAACTACTGTTACTATTGGATCTAAGGCTGTCTTCACACTGTAACTACTGGATCTAAGGCTGTCTTCACACTGTAACTACTGGATCTAAGGCTGTCTTCACACTATAACTACTGTAACTACTGGATCTAAGGCTGTCTTCACACTGTAACTACTGGATCTAAGGCTGTCTTCACACTGTAACTACTGGATCTAAGGCTGTCTTCACACTGTAACTACTGGATCTAAGGCTGTCTTCACACTATAACTACTGTAACTGCTGGATCTAAGGCTGTCTTCACACTATAACTACTGTAACTACTGGATCTATGGCTGTCTTCAAACTGTAACTACTGGATCTAAGGCTGTCTTCACACTATAACTACTGGATCTAAGGCTGTCTTCACACTGTAACTACTGGATCTAAGGCTGTCTTCACATTGTAACTACTGGATCTAAGGCTGTCTTCACAGTTGTAAGTACTGGATCTAAGGCTGTCTTCACACTATAACTACTGTAACTACTGGATCTAAGGCTGTATTCACACTGTAACTACTGTAACTACTGGATATAAGGCTGTCTTCACACTGTACCTACTGGATCGAAGGCTGTCTTCACACTATAACTACTGTAACTACTGGATCTAAGGCTGTCTTCACACTGTAACTACTGGATCTAAGGCTGTCTTCACACTGTAACTACTGGATCTAAGGCTGTCTTCACACTGTAACTACTGGATCTAAGGCTGTCTTCACACTGTAACTACTGTAACTACTGGATCTAAGGCTGTCTTCACACTGTAACTACTGTAACTACTGGATCTAAGGCTGTCTTCACACTGTAACTACTGGATCTAAGGCTGTCTTCACACTGTAACTACTGGATCTAAGGCTGTCTTCACACTGTAACTACTGTAACTACTGGATCTAAGGCTGTCTTCACACTGTAACTACTGGATCTAAGGCTGTCTTCACACTGTAACTACTGTAACTACTGGATCTAAGGCTGTCTTCACACTGTAACTACTGGATCTAAGGCTGTCTTCACACTGTAACTACTGGATCTAAGGCTGTCTTCACACTGTAACTACTGGATCTAAGGCTGTCTTCACACTGTAACTACTGGATCTAAGGCTGTCTTCACACTGTAACTACTGGATCTAAGGCTGTCTTCACACTGTAATACTGTAACTACTGGATCTAAGGCTGTCTTCACACTGTAACTACTGGATCTAAGGCTGTCTTCACACTGTAACTACTGTAACTACTGGATCTAAGGCTGTCTTCACACTGTAACTACTGTAACTACTGGATCTAAGGCTGTCTTCACACTGTAACTACTGGATCTAAGGCTGTCTTCACACTGTAACTACTGGATCTAAGGCTGTCTTCACACTGTAACTACTGGATCTAAGGCTGTCTTCACACTGTAACTACTGTAACTACTGGATCTAAGGCTGTCTTCACACTGTAACTACATTGGATCTAAGGCTGTCTTCACACTGTAACTACTGGATCTAAGGCTGTCTTCACACTGTAACTACTGGATCTAAGGCTGTCTTCACACTGTAACTACTGTAACTACTGGATCTAAGGCTGTCTTCACACTGTAACTACTGGATCTAAGGCTGTCTTCACACTGTAACTACTGGATCTAAGGCTGTCTTCACACTGTAACTACTGGATCTAAGGCTGTCTTCACACTGTAACTACTGGATCTAAGGCTGTCTTCACACTGTAACTACTGGATCTAAGGCTGTCTTCACACTGTAACTACTGTAACTACTGGATCTAAGGCTGTCTTCACACTGTAACTACTGTAACTACTGGATCTAAGGCTGTCTTCACACTGTAACTACTGGATCTAAGGCTGTCTTCACACTGTAACTACTGGATCTAAGGCTGTCTTCACACTGTAACTACTGGATCTAAGGCTGTCTTCACACTGTAACTACTGGATCTAAGGCTGTCTTCACACTGTAACTACTGGATCTAAGGCTGTCTTCACACTGTAACTACTGGATCTAAGGCTGTCTTCACACTGTAACTACTGGATCTAAGGCTGTCTTCACACTGTAACTACTGGATCTAAGGCTGTCTTCACACTGTAACTACTGGATCTAAGGCTGTCTTCACACTGTAACTACTGGATCTAAGGCTGTCTTCACACTGTAACTACTGGATCTAAGGCTGTCTTCACACTGTAACTACTGTAACTACTGGATCTAAGGCTGTCTTCACACTGTAACTACTGTAACTACTGGATCTAAGGCTGTCTTCACACTGTAACTACTGGATCTAAGGCTGTCTTCACACTGTAACTACTGGATCTAAGGCTGTCTTCACACTGTAACTACTGGATCTAAGGCTGTCTTCACACTGTAACTACTGTAACTACTGGATCTAAGGCTGTCTTCACACTGTAACTACTGTTACTATTGGATCTAAGGCTGTCTTCACACTGTAACTACTGGATCTAAGGCTGTCTTCACACTGTAACTACTGGATCTAAGGCTGTCTTCACACTGTAACTACTGTAACTACTGGATCTAAGGCTGTCTTCACACTGTAACTACTGGATCTAAGGCTGTCTTCACACTGTAACTACTGGATCTAAGGCTGTCTTCACACTGTAACTACTGGATCTAAGGCTGTCTTCACACTGTAACTACTGGATCTAAGGCTGTCTTCACACTGTAACTACTGGATCTAAGGCTGTCTTCACACTGTAACTACTGTAACTACTGGATCTAAGGCTGTCTTCACACTGTAACTACTGTAACTACTGGATCTAAGGCTGTCTTCACACTGTAACTACTGGATCTAAGGCTGTCTTCACACTGTAACTACTGGATCTAAGGCTGTCTTCACACTGTAACTACTGGATCTAAGGCTGTCTTCACACTGTAACTACTGGATCTAAGGCTGTCTTCACACTGTAACTACTGTAACTACTGGATCTAAGGCTGTCTTCACACTATAACTACTGTTACTATTGGATCTAAGGCTGTCTTCACACTGTAACTACTGGATCTAAGGCTGTCTTCACACTGTAACTACTGGATCTAAGGCTGTCTTCACACTGTAACTACTGGATCTAAGGCTGTCTTCACACTGTAACTACTGGATCTAAGGCTGTATTCACACTGTAACTACTGTAACTACTGGATCTAAGGCTGTCTTCACACTATAACTACTGTTACTATTGGATCTAAGGCTGTCTTCACACTGTAACTACTGGATCTAAGGCTGTCTTCACACTGTAACTACTGGATCTAAGGCTGTCTTCACACTGTAACTACTGGATCTAAGGCTGTATTCACACTGTAACTACTGTAACTACTGGATCTAAGGCTGTCTTCACACTATAACTACTGTTACTATTGGATCTAAGGCTGTCTTCACACTGTAACTACTGGATCTAAGGCTGTCTTCACACTGTAACTACTGGATCTAAGGCTGTCTTCACACTATAACTACTGTAACTACTGGATCTAAGGCTGTCTTCACACTGTAACTACTGGATCTAAGGCTGTCTTCACACTATAACTACTGGATCTAAGGCTGTCTTCACACTGTAACTACTGGATCTAAGGCTGTCTTCACACTATAACTACTGTAACTGCTGGATCTAAGGCTGTCTTCACACTATAACTACTGCAACTACTGGATCTAAGGCTGTCTTCACACTGTAACTACTGGATCTAAGGCTGTCTTCACACTGTAACTACTGGATCTAAGGCTGTCTTCACACTGTAACTACTGGATCTAAGGCTGTCTTCACATTGTAACTACTGGATCTAAGGCTGTCTTCACAGTTGTAACTACTGGATCTAAGGCTGTCTTCACACTATAACTACTGTAACTACTGGATCTAAGGCTGTCTTCACACTGTAACTACTGGATCTAAGGCTGTCTTCACACTGAAACTACTGGATCTAAGGCTGTCTTCACACTGTAACTACTGTAACTACTGGATCTAAGGCTGTCTTCACACTGTAACCGGCCTGTAGTTTTCTTCACACTATAACTACTGGATCTAAGGCTGTCTTCACACTGTAACTACTGGATCTAAGGCTGTCTTCACACTGTAACTACTGTAACTACTGGATCTAAGGCTGTCTTCACACTGTAACTACTGGATCTAAGGCTGTCTTCACACAAACTGTAACTACTGGATCTAAGGCTGTCTTCACACTGTAACTACTGGATCTAAGGCTGTCTTCACACTGTAACTACTGTAACTACTGGATCTAAGGCTGTCTTCACACTGTAATACTGTAACTACTGGATCTAAGGCTGTCTTCACACTGTAACTACTGGATCTAAGGCTGTCTTCACACTGTAACTACTGGATCTAAGGCTGTCTTCACACTGTAACTACTGGATCTAAGGCTGTCTTCACACTGTAACTACTGGATCTAAGGCTGTCTTCACACTGTAACTACTGTAAATACTGGATCTAAGGCTGTCTTCACACTGTAACTACTGGATCTAAGGCTGTCTTCACACTGTAACTACTGGATCTAAGGCTGTCTTCACACTGTAACTACTGGATCTAAGGCTGTCTTCACACTGTAACTACTGGATCTAAGGCTGTCTTCACACTGTAACTACTGTAACTACTGGATCTAAGGCTGTCTTCACACTGTAACTACTGGATCTAAGGCTGTCTTCACACTATAACTACTGTAACTACTGGATCTAAGGCTGTCTTCACACTGTAACTACTGTAACTACTGGATCTAAGGCTGTCTTCACACTGTAACTACTGGATCTAAGGCTGTCTTCACACTGTAACTACTGGATCTAAGGCTGTCTTCACACTGTAACTACTGGATCTAAGGCTGTCTTCACACTAACTGTAACTACTGGATCTAAGGCTGTCTTCACACTGTAACTACTGGATCTAAGGCTGTCTTCACACTATAACTACTGTAACTACTGGATCTAAGGCTGTCTTCACACTGTAACTACTGGATCTAAGGCTGTCTTCATACTGTAACTACTGGATCTAAGGCTGTCTTCACACTGTAACTACTGTAACTACTGGATCTAAGGCTGTCTTCACACTGTAACTACTGGATCTAAGGCTGTCTTCACACTGTAACTACTGGATCTAAGGCTGTCTTCACACTGTAACTACTGGATCTAAGGCTGTCTTCACACTAAAACTGTAACTACTGGATCTAAGGCTGTCTTCACACTGTAACTACTGTAACTACTGGATCTAAGGCTGTCTTCACTAATACTGTAACTACTGGATCTAAGGCTGTCTTCACACTGTAACTACTGGATCTAAGGCTGTCTTCACACTACTGTAACTACTGGATCTAAGGCTGTCTTCACACTGTAACTACTGTAACTACTGGATCTAAGGCTGTCTTCACACTGTAACTACTGGATCTAAGGCTGTCTTCACACTGTAACTACTGGATCTAAGGCTGTCTTCACACTGTAACTACTGGATCTAAGGCTGTCTTCACACTGTAACTACTGGATCTAAGGCTGTCTTCACACTGTAACTACTGGATCTAAGGCTGTCTTCACACTGTAACTACTGGATCTAAGGCTGTCTTCACACTATAACTACTGTAACTACTGGATCTAAGGCTGTCTTCACACTGTAACTACTGTAACTACTGGATCTAAGGCTGTCTTCACACTGTAACTACTGGATCTAAGGCTGTCTTCACACTGTAACTACTGGATCTAAGGCTGTCTTCACACTGTAACTACTGGATCTAAGGCTGTCTTCACACTGTAACTACTGTAACTACTGGATCTAAGGCTGTCTTCACACTATAACTACTGTACATTGGATCTAAGGCTGTCTTCACACTGTAACTACTGGATCTAAGGCTGTCTTCACACTGTAACTACTGGATCTAAGGCTGTCTTCACACTAAAACTGTAACTACTGGATCTAAGGCTGTCTTCACACTGTAACTACTGGATCTAAGGCTGTCTTCACACTGTAACTACTGTAACTACTGGATCTAAGGCTGTCTTCACACTGTAACTACTGGATCTAAGGCTGTCTTCACACTGTAACTACTGGATCTAAGGCTGTCTTCACACTGTAACTACTGGATCTAAGGCTGTCTTCACACTGTAACTACTGGATCTAAGGCTGTCTTCACACTGTAACTACTGGATCTAAGGCTGTCTTCACACTGTAACTACTGGATCTAAGGGTGTCTTCACACTGTAACTACTGGATCTAAGGCTGTCTTCACACTGTAACTACTGTAACTACTGGATCTAAGGCTGTCTTCACACTGTAACTACTGGATCTAAGGCTGTCTTCACACTGTAACTACTGGATCTAAGGCTGTCTTCACACTATAACTACTGTAACTACTGGATCTAAGGCTGTCTTCACACTGTAACTACTGGATCTAAGGCTGTCTTCACACTGTAACTACTGGATCTAAGGCTGTCTTCACACTATAACTACTGTAACTACTGGATCTAAGGCTGTCTTCACACTGTAACTACTGGATCTAAGGCTGTCTTCACACTGTAACTACTGGATCTAAGGCTGTCTTCACACTATAACTACTGTAACTACTGGATCTAAGGCTGTCTTCACACTGTAACTACTGTAACTACTGGATCTAAGGCTGTCTTCACACAAACTACTGTAACTACTGGATCTAAGGCTGTCTTCACACTGTAACTACTGGATCTAAGGCTGTCTTCACACTGTAATACTGTAACTACTGGATCTAAGGCTGTCTTCACACTGTAACTACTGTAACTACTGGATCTAAGGCTGTCTTCACACTGTAACTACTGGATCTAAGGCTGTCTTCACACTGTAACTACTGGATCTAAGGCTGTCTTCACACTGTAACTACTGGATCTAAGGCTGTCTTCACACTAAACACTGTAACTACTGGATCTAAGGCTGTCTTCACACTGTAACTACTGTAACTACTGGATCTAAGGCTGTCACACTGTAACTACTGGATCTAAGGCTGTCTTCACACTGTAACTACTGGATCTAAGGCTGTCTTCACACTGTAACTACTGGATCTAAGGCTGTCTTCACACTGTAACTACTGTAACTACTGGATCTAAGGCTGTCTTCACACTGTAACTACTGGATCTAAGGCTGTCTTCACCACTGTAACTACTGGATCTAAGGCTGTCTTCACACTGTAACTACTGGATCTAAGGCTGTCTTCACACTGTAACTACTGGATCTAAGGCTGTCTTCACACTGTAACTACTGGATCTAAGGCTGTCTTCACACTGTAACTACTGGATCTAAGGCTGTCTTCACACTGTAACTACTGGATCTAAGGCTGTCTTCACACTGTAACTACTGTAACTACTGGATCTAAGGCTGTCTTCACACTGTAACTACTGGATCTAAGGCTGTCTTCACACTGTAACTACTGGATCTAAGGCTGTCTTCACACTGTAACTACTGGATCTAAGGCTGTCTTCATACTGTAACTACTGGATCTAAGGCTGTCTTCACACTGTAACTACTGTAACTACTGGATCTAAGGCTGTCTTCACACTGTAACTACTGGATCTAAGGCTGTCTTCACACTGTAACTACTGGATCTAAGGCTGTCTTCACACTGTAACTACTGGATCTAAGGCTGTCTTCACACTGTAACTACTGGATCTAAGGCTGTCTTCACACTGTAACTACTGTAACTACTGGATCTAAGGCTGTCTTCACACTGTAACTACTGGATCTAAGGCTGTCTTCACACTGTAACTACTGGATCTAAGGCTGTCTTCACACTGTAACTACTGGATCTAAGGCTGTCTTCACTACTGTAACTACTGGATCTAAGGCTGTCTTCACACTGTAACTACTGGATCTAAGGCTGTCTTCACAACTGTAACTACTGGATCTAAGGCTGTCTTCACACTGTAACTACTGGATCTAAGGCTGTCTTCACACTGTAACTACTGAACTACTGGATCTAAGGCTGTCTTCACACTGTAACTACTGGATCTAAGGCTGTCTTCACACTGTAACTACTGGATCTAAGGCTGTCTTCACACTTAACTACTGTAACTACTGGATCTAAGGCTGTCTTCACACTGTAACTACTGGATCTAAGGCTGTCTTCACACTGTAACTACTGGATCTAAGGCTGTCTTCACACTAACTGTAACTACTGGATCTAAGGCTGTCTTCACACTGTAACTACTGGATCTAAGGCTGTCTTCACATAAACTGTAACTACTGGATCTAAGGCTGTCTTCACACTGTAACTACTGGATCTAAGGCTGTATTCACACTGTAACTACTGTAACTACTGGATCTAAGGCTGTCTTCACACTATAACTACTGTTACTATTGGATCTAAGGCTGTCTTCACACTGTAACTACTGGATCTAAGGCTGTCTTCACACTGTAACTACTGGATCTAAGGCTGTCTTCACACTGTAACTACTGTAACTACTGGATCTAAGGCTGTCTTCACACTGTACCTACTGGATCTAAGGCTGTCTTCACACTGTAACTACTGGATCTAAGGCTGTCTTCACACTGTAACTACTGGATCTAAGGCTGTCTTCACACTATAACTACTGTAACTACTGGATCTAAGGCTGTCTTCACACTATAACTACTGTAACTACTGGATCTAAGGCTGTCTTCAAACTGTAACTACTGGATCTAAGGCTTTCTTCACACTGTAACTACTGGATCTAAGGCTGTCTTCACACTGTACCTACTGGATCTAAGGCTGTCTTCACACTGTAACTACTGGATCTAAGGCTGTCTTCACAGTTGTAACTACTGGATCTAAGGCTGTCTTCACACTATAACTACTGTAACTACTGGATCTAAGGCTGTCTTCACACTGTAACTACTGGATCTAAGGCTGTCTTCACACTGTAACTACTGGATCTAAGGCTGTCTTCACACTGTAACTACTGGATCTAAGGCTGTCTTCACACTAAACTACTGTAACTACTGGATCTAAGGCTGTCTTCACACTGTAACTACTGGATCTAAGGCTGTCTTCACACTGTAACTACTGGATCTAAGGCTGTCTTCACACTGTAACTACTGGATCTAAGGCTGTCTTCACACTGTAACTACTGGATCTAAGGCTGTCTTCACACTGTAACTACTGTAACTACTGGATCTAAGGCTGTCTTCACACTGTAACTACTGGATCTAAGGCTGTCTTCACACTGTAACTACTGGATCTAATGCTGTCTTCACACTGTAACTACTGGATCTAAGGCTGTCTTCACTATACTGTAACTACTGGATCTAAGGCTGTCTTCACACTGTAACTACTGGATCTAAGGCTGTCTTCACACTGTAACTACTGGATCTAAGGCTGTCTTCACACTGTAACTACTGGATCTAAGGCTGTCTTCACACTGTAACTACTGGATCTAAGGCTGTCTTCACACTGTAACTACTGGATCTAAGGCTGTCTTCACACTGTAACTACTGGATCTAAGGCTGTCTTCACACTGTAACTACTGGATCTAAGGCTGTCTTCACACTGTAACTACTGGATCTAAGGCTGTCTTCACACTGTAACTACTGGATCTAAGGCTGTCTTCACACTATACTGTAACTACTGGATCTAAGGCTGTCTTCACACTGTAACTACTGTAACTACTGGATCTAAGGCTGTCTTCACACTGTAACTACTGTAACTACTGGATCTAAGGCTGTCTTCACACTGTAACTACTGGATCTAAGGCTGTCTTCACACTGTAACTACTGGATCTAAGGCTGTCTTCACACTGTAACTACTGGATCTAAGGCTGTCTTCACACTATAACACTGTAACTACTGGATCTAAGGCTGTCTTCACACTGTAACTACTGGATCTAAGGCTGTCTTCACAGTAATACTGTAACTACTGGATCTAAGGCTGTCTTCACACTATAACTACTGTAACTACTGGATCTAAGGCTGTCTTCACACTGTAACTACTGGATCTAAGGCTGTCTTCACACTGTAACTACTGGATCTAAGGCTGTCTTCACACTGTAACTACTGGATCTAAGGCTGTCTTCACACTATAACTACTGTAACTACTGGATCTAAGGCTGTCTTCACACAACTGTAACTACTGGATCTAAGGCTGTCTTCACACTGTAACTACTGGATCTAAGGCTGTCTTCACACTGTAACTACTGGATCTAAGGCTGTCTTCACACTGTAACTACTGGATCTAAGGCTGTCTTCACACTGTAACTACTGGATCTAAGGCTGTCTTCACATTGTAACTACTGGATCTAAGGCTGTCTTCACACTATAACTACTGTAACTACTGGATCTAAGGCTGTATTCACACTATACTGTAACTACTGGATCTAAGGCTGTCTTCACACTGTAACTACTGGATCTAAGGCTGTCTTCACACTATAACTACTGTAACTACTGGATCTAAGGCTGTCTTCACACTGTAACTACTGGATCTAAGGCTGTCTTCACACTGTAACTACTGGATCTAAGGCTGTCTTCACACTGTAACTACTGGATCTAAGGCTGTCTTCACACTGTAACTACTGTAACTACTGGATCTAAGGCTGTCTTCACACTGTAACTACTGTAACTACTGGATCTAAGGCTGTCTTCACACTGTAACTACTGGATCTAAGGCTGTCTTCACACTGTAACTACTGGATCTAAGGCTGTCTTCACACTGTAACTACTGGATCTAAGGCTGTCTTCACACTATAACTACTGTAACTACTGGATCTAAGGCTGTCTTCACACTGTAACTACTGGATCTAAGGCTGTCTTCACACTGTAACTACTGTAACTACTGGATCTAAGGCTGTCTTCACACTGTAACTACTGGATCTAAGGCTGTCTTCACACTGTAACTACTGGATCTAAGGCTGTCTTCACACTGTAACTACTGGATCTAAGGCTGTCTTCACACTGTAACTACTGGATCTAAGGCTGTCTTCACACTGTAACTACTGGATCTAAGGCTGTCTTCACACTGTAACTACTGTAACTATTGGATCTAAGGCTGTCTTCACACTGTAACTACTGGATCTAAGGCTGTCTTCACACTGTAACTACTGGATCTAAGGCTGTCTTCACACTGTAACTACTGTAACTACTGGATCTAAGGCTGTCTTCACACTGTAACTACTGGATCTAAGGCTGTCTTCACACTGTAACTACTGGATCTAAGGCTGTCTTCACATACTGTAACTACTGGATCTAAGGCTGTCTTCACACTGTAACTACTGGATCTAAGGCTGTCTTCACACTGTAACTACTGTAACTACTGGATCTAAGGCTGTCTTCACACTGTAACTACTGTAACTACTGGATCTAAGGCTGTCTTCACACTGTAACTACTGGATCTAAGGCTGTCTTCACACTGTAACTACTGGATCTAAGGCTGTCTTCACACTGTAACTACTGGATCTAAGGCTGTCTTCACACTGTAACTACTGGATCTAAGGCTGTCTTCACACTGTAACTACTGGATCTAAGGCTGTCTTCACACTGTAACTACTGTAACTACTGGATCTAAGGCTGTCTTCACACTATAACTACTGTTACTATTGGATCTAAGGCTGTCTTCACACTGTAACTACTGGATCTAAGGCTGTCTTCACACTGTAACTACTGGATCTAAGGCTGTCTTCACACTGTAACTACTGGATCTAAGGCTGTCTTCACACTGTAACTACTGGATCTAAGGCTGTATTCACACTGTAACTACTGTAACTACTGGATCTAAGGCTGTCTTCACACTATAACTACTGTTACTATTGGATCTAAGGCTGTCTTCACACTGTAACTACTGGATCTAAGGCTGTCTTCACACTGTAACTACTGGATCTAAGGCTGTCTTCACACTGTAACTACTGGATCTAAGGCTGTATTCACACTGTAACTACTGTAACTACTGGATCTAAGGCTGTCTTCACACTATAACTACTGTTACTATTGGATCTAAGGCTGTCTTCACACTGTAACTACTGGATCTAAGGCTGTCTTCACACTGTAACTACTGGATCTAAGGCTGTCTTCACACTATAACTACTGTAACTACTGGATCTAAGGCTGTCTTCACACTGTAACTACTGGATCTAAGGATGTCTTCACACTGTAACTACTGGATCTAAGGCTGTCTTCACACTGTAACTACTGGATCTAAGGCTGTCTTCACACTATAACTACTGTAACTGCTGGATCTAAGGCTGTCTTCACACTATAACTACTGCAACTACTGGATCTAAGGCTGTCTTCACACTGTAACTACTGGATCTAAGGCTGTCTTCACACTATAACTACTGGATCTAAGGCTGTCTTCACACTGTAACTACTGGATCTAAGGCTGTCTTCACATTGTAACTACTGGATCTAAGGCTGTCTTCACAGTTGTAAGTACTGGATCTAAGGCTGTCTTCACACTATAACTACTGTAACTACTGGATCTAAGGCTGTCTTCACACTGTAACTACTGGATCTAAGGCTGTCTTCACACTGAAACTACTGGATCTAAGGCTGTCTTCACACTGTAACTACTGTAACTACTGGATCTAAGGCTGTCTTCACACTGTAACCGGCCTGTAGTTTTCTTCACACTATAACTACTGGATCTAAGGCTGTCTTCACACTGTAACTACTGGATCTAAGGCTGTCTTCACACTGTAACTACTGGATCTAAGGCTGTCTTCACACTGTAACTACTGGATCTAAGGCTGTCTTCACACTGTACTGTAACTACTGGATCTAAGGCTGTCTTCACACTGTAACTACTGGATCTAAGGCTGTCTTCACACTGTAACTACTGTAACTACTGGATCTAAGGCTGTCTTCACACTGTAACTACTGTAACTACTGGATCTAAGGCTGTCTTCACACTGTAACTACTGGATCTAAGGCTGTCTTCACACTGTAACTACTGGATCTAAGGCTGTCTTCACACTGTAACTACTGGATCTAAGGCTGTCTTCACACTGTAACTACTGGATCTAAGGCTGTCTTCACACTGTAACTACTGGATCTAAGGCTGTCTTCACACTGTAACTACTGTAACTACTGGATCTAAGGCTGTCTTCACACTGTAACTACTGGATCTAAGGCTGTCTTCACACTGTAACTACTGGATCTAAGGCTGTCTTCACACTGTAACTACTGGATCTAAGGCTGTCTTCACACTGTAACTACTGGATCTAAGGCTGTATTCACACTGTAACTACTGTAACTACTGGATCTAAGGCTGTCTTCACACTATAACTACTGTTACTATTGGATCTAAGGCTGTCTTCACACTGTAACTACTGGATCTAAGGCTGTCTTCACACTGTAACTACTGGATCTAAGGCTGTCTTCACACTGTAACTACTGGATCTAAGGCTGTATTCACACTGTAACTACTGTAACTACTGGATCTAAGGCTGTCTTCACACTATAACTACTGTTACTATTGGATCTAAGGCTGTCTTCACACTGTAACTACTGGATCTAAGGCTGTCTTCACACTGTAACTACTGGATCTAAGGCTGTCTTCACACTATAACTACTGTAACTACTGGATCTAAGGCTGTCTTCACACTGTAACTACTGGATCTAAGGCTGTCTTCACACTGTAACTACTGGATCTAAGGCTGTCTTCACACTGTAACTACTGGATCTAAGGCTGTCTTCACACTATAACTACTGTAACTGCTGGATCTAAGGCTGTCTTCACACTGTAACTACTGCAACTACTGGATCTAAGGCTGTCTTCAAACTGTAACTACTGGATCTAAGGCTGTCTTCACACTGTAACTACTGGATCTAAGGCTGTCTTCACACTGTAACTACTGGATCTAAGGCTGTCTTCACACTGTAACTACTGGATCTAAGGCTGTCTTCACAGCTGTAAGTACTGGATCTAAGGCTGTCTTCACACTATAACTACTGTAACTACTGGATCTAAGGCTGTCTTCACACTGTAACTACTGGATCTAAGGCTGTCTTCACACTGTAACTACTGGATCTAAGGCTGTCTTCACACTGTAACTACTGTAACTACTGGATCTAAGGCTGTCTTCACACTGTAACCGGTAGTTTTTCACACTATAACTACTGGATCTAAGGCTGTCTTCACACTGTAACTACTGGATCTAAGGCTGTCTTCACACTGTAACTACTGTAACTACTGGATCTAAGGCTGTCTTCACACTGTAACTACTGGATCTAAGGCTGTCTTCACACTGTAACTACTGGATCTAAGGCTGTCTTCACACAACTGTAACTACTGGATCTAAGGCTGTCTTCACACTGTAACTACTGGATCTAAGGCTGTCTTCACTGAAACTGTAACTACTGGATCTAAGGCTGTCTTCACACTGTAATACTGTAACTACTGGATCTAAGGCTGTCTTCACACTGTAACTACTGGATCTAAGGCTGTCTTCACACTGTAACTACTGGATCTAAGGCTGTCTTCACACTGTAACTACTGGATCTAAGGCTGTCTTCACACTGTAACTACTGTAACTACTGGATCTAAGGCTGTCTTCACACTTAACTACTGTAACTACTGGATCTAAGGCTGTCTTCACACTGTAACTACTGGATCTAAGGCTGTCTTCACACTGTAACTACTGGATCTAAGGCTGTCTTCACACTGTAATACTGTAACTACTGGATCTAAGGCTGTCTTCACACTGTAACTACTGGATCTAAGGCTGTCTTCACACTGTAACTACTGGATCTAAGGCTGTCTTCACACTGTAACTACTGGATCTAAGGCTGTCTTCACACTGTAACTACTGGATCTAAGGCTGTCTTCACACTGTAACTACTGTAACTACTGGATCTAAGGCTGTCTTCACACTGTAACTACTGGATCTAAGGCTGTCTTCACACTATAACTACTGTAACTACTGGATCTAAGGCTGTCTTCACACTATACTGTAACTACTGGATCTAAGGCTGTCTTCACACTGTAACTACTGGATCTAAGGCTGTCTTCACACTGTAACTACTGGATCTAAGGCTGTCTTCACACTGTAACTACTGGATCTAAGGCTGTCTTCACACTATAATACTGTAACTACTGGATCTAAGGCTGTCTTCACACTGTAACTACTGGATCTAAGGCTGTCTTCACACTGTAACTGTAACTACTGGATCTAAGGCTGTCTTCACACTATAACTACTGTAACTACTGGATCTAAGGCTGTCTTCACACTGTAACTACTGGATCTAAGGCTGTCTTCACACTGAACTGTAACTACTGGATCTAAGGCTGTCTTCACACTGTAACTACTGTAACTACTGGATCTAAGGCTGTCTTCACACTGTAACTACTGGATCTAAGGCTGTCTTCACACTGTAACTACTGGATCTAAGGCTGTCTTCACACTGTAACTACTGGATCTAAGGCTGTCTTCACACTGTAACTACTGGATCTAAGGCTGTCTTCACACTGTAACTACTGGATCTAAGGCTGTCTTCACACTGTAACTACTGGATCTAAGGCTGTCTTCACACTGTAACTACTGTAACTACTGGATCTAAGGCTGTCTTCACACTGTAACTACTGGATCTACTCTGGATCTAAGGCTGTCTTCACACTGTAACTACTGGATCTAAGGCTGTCTTCACACTGTAACTACTGGATCTAAGGCTGTCTTCACCTACTGTAACTACTGGATCTAAGGCTGTCTTCACACTGTAACTACTGTTACTATTGGATCTAAGGCTGTCTTCACACTGTAACTACTGGATCTAAGGCTGTCTTCACTACTGTAACTACTGGATCTAAGGCTGTCTTCACACTGTAACTACTGGATCTAAGGCTGTCTTCACACTGTAACTACTGTAACTACTGGATCTAAGGCTGTCTTCACACTATAACTACTGTTACTATTGGATCTAAGGCTGTCTTCACACTGTAACTACTGGATCTAAGGCTGTCTTCACACTGTAACTACTGGATCTAAGGCTGTCTTCACACTATAACTACTGTAACTACTGGATCTAAGGCTGTCTTCACACTGTAACTACTGGATCTAAGGCTGTCTTCACACTATAACTACTGTAACTACTGGATCTAAGGCTGTCTTCACACTATAACTACTGTAACTACTGGATCTAAGGCTGTCTTCACACTGTAACTACTGGATCTAAGGCTGTCTTCACACTGTAACTACTGGATCTAAGGCTGTCTTCACACTGTAACTACTGGATCTAAGGCTGTCTTCACACTGTAACTACTGGATCTAAGGCTGTCTTCACACTGTAACTACTGGATCTAAGGCTGTCTTCACACTATAACTACTGTAACTACTGGATCTAAGGCTGTCTTCACACTGTAACTACTGGATCTAAGGCTGTCTTCACACTGTAACTACTGGATCTAAGGCTGTCTTCACACTGTAACTACTGGATCTAAGGCTGTCTTCACACTATAACTACTGTAACTACTGGATCTAAGGCTGTCTTCACACTGTAACTACTGGATCTAAGGCTGTCTTCACACTGTAACTACTGGATCTAAGGCTGTCTTCACATAAACTGTAACTACTGGATCTAAGGCTGTCTTCACACTGTAACTACTGGATCTAAGGCTGTCTTCACACTGTAACTACTGTAACTACTGGATCTAAGGCTGTCTTCACACTGTAACTACTGGATCTAAGGCTGTCTTCACACTGTAACTACTGGATCTAAGGCTGTCTTCACACTGTAACTACTGGATCTAAGGCTGTCTTCACACTGTAACTACTGGATCTAAGGCTGTCTTCACACTGTAACTACTGGATCTAAGGCTGTCTTCACACTGTAACTACTGGATCTAAGGCTGTCTTCACACTGTAACTACTGGATCTAAGGCTGTCTTCACACTGTAACTACTGGATCTAAGGCTGTCTTCACACTGTAACTACTGGATCTAAGGCTGTCTTCACACTGTAACTACTGGATCTAAGGCTGTCTTCACACTGTAACTACTGGATCTAAGGCTGTCTTCACACTGTAACTACTGGATCTAAGGCTGTCTTCACACTGTAACTACTGGATCTAAGGCTGTCTTCACACTGTAACTACTGGATCTAAGGCTGTCTTCACACTGTAACTACTGTAACTACTGGATCTAAGGCTGTCTTCACACTGTAACTACTGTAACTACTGGATCTAAGGCTGTCTTCACACTGTAACTACTGGATCTAAGGCTGTCTTCACACTGTAACTACTGGATCTAAGGCTGTCTTCACACTGTAACTACTGGATCTAAGGCTGTCTTCACAATACTGTAACTACTGGATCTAAGGCTGTCTTCACACTGTAACTACTGGATCTAAGGCTGTCTTCACACTGTAACTACTGTAACTACTGGATCTAAGGCTGTCTTCACACTATAACTACTGTAACTACTGGATCTAAGGCTGTCTTCACACTGTAACTACTGGATCTAAGGCTGTCTTCACACTGTAACTACTGTAACTACTGGATCTAAGGCTGTCTTCACACTGTAACTACTGGATCTAAGGCTGTCTTCACACAACTACTGTAACTACTGGATCTAAGGCTGTCTTCACACTGTAACTACTGGATCTAAGGCTGTCTTCACACTGTAACTACTGGATCTAAGGCTGTCTTCACACTGTAACTACTGGATCTAAGGCTGTCTTCACACTGTAACTACTGTAACTACTGGATCTAAGGCTGTCTTCACACTGTAACTACTGTAACTACTGGATCTAAGGCTGTCTTCACACTGTAACTACTGGATCTAAGGCTGTCTTCACACTGTAACTACTGGATCTAAGGCTGTCTTCACACTGTAACTACTGGATCTAAGGCTGTCTTCACACTATAACTACTGTAACTACTGGATCTAAGGCTGTCTTCACACTGTAACTACTGGATCTAAGGCTGTCTTCACACTGTAACTACTGTAACTACTGGATCTAAGGCTGTCTTCACACTGTAACTACTGGATCTAAGGCTGTCTTCACACTGTAACTACTGGATCTAAGGCTGTCTTCACACTGTAACTACTGGATCTAAGGCTGTCTTCACACTGTAACTACTGGATCTAAGGCTGTCTTCACACTGTAACTACTGGATCTAAGGCTGTCTTCACACTATAACTACTGTTACTATTGGATCTAAGGCTGTCTTCACACTGTAACTACTGGATCTAAGGCTGTCTTCACACTGTAACTACTGGATCTAAGGCTGTCTTCACACTGTAACTACTGTAACTACTGGATCTAAGGCTGTCTTCACACTGTAACTACTGGATCTAAGGCTGTCTTCACACTGTAACTACTGGATCTAAGGCTGTCTTCACACTGTAACTAACTGGATCTAAGGCTGTCTTCACACTGTAACTACTGGATCTAAGGCTGTCTTCACACTGTAACTACTGTAACTACTGGATCTAAGGCTGTCTTCACACTGTAACTACTGTAACTACTGGATCTAAGGCTGTCTTCACACTGTAACTACTGGATCTAAGGCTGTCTTCACACTGTAACTACTGGATCTAAGGCTGTCTTCACACTGTAACTACTGGATCTAAGGCTGTCTTCACACTGTAACTACTGGATCTAAGGCTGTCTTCACACTGTAACTACTGGATCTAAGGCTGTCTTCACACTGTAACTACTGTAACTACTGGATCTAAGGCTGTCTTCACACTATAACTACTGTTACTATTGGATCTAAGGCTGTCTTCACACTGTAACTACTGGATCTAAGGCTGTCTTCACACTGTAACTACTGGATCTAAGGCTGTCTTCACACTGTAACTACTGGATCTAAGGCTGTCTTCACACTGTAACTACTGGATCTAAGGCTGTATTCACACTGTAACTACTGTAACTACTGGATCTAAGGCTGTCTTCACACTATAACTACTGTTACTATTGGATCTAAGGCTGTCTTCACACTGTAACTACTGGATCTAAGGCTGTCTTCACACTGTAACTACTGGATCTAAGGCTGTCTTCACACTGTAACTACTGGATCTAAGGCTGTATTCACACTGTAACTACTGTAACTACTGGATCTAAGGCTGTCTTCACACTATAACTACTGTTACTATTGGATCTAAGGCTGTCTTCACACTGTAACTACTGGATCTAAGGCTGTCTTCACACTGTAACTACTGGATCTAAGGCTGTCTTCACACTGTAACTACTGTAACTACTGGATCTAAGGCTGTCTTCACACTGTACCTACTGGATCTAAGGATGTCTTCACACTATAACTACTGGATCTAAGGCTGTCTTCACACTGTAACTACTGGATCTAAGGCTGTCTTCACACTATAACTACTGTAACTGCTGGATCTAAGGCTGTCTTCACACTATAACTACTGCAACTACTGGATCTATGGCTGTCTTCAAACTGTAACTACTGGATCTAAGGCTGTCTTCACACTATAACTACTGGATCTAAGGCTGTCTTCACACTGTAACTACTGGATCTAAGGCTGTCTTCACATTGTAACTACTGGATCTAAGGCTGTCTTCACAGTTGTAAGTACTGGATCTAAGGCTGTCTTCACACTATAACTACTGTAACTACTGGATCTAAGGCTGTCTTCACACTGTAACTACTGGATCTAAGGCTGTCTTCACACTGAAACTACTGGATCTAAGGCTGTCTTCACACTGTAACTACTGTAACTACTGGATCTAAGGCTGTCTTCACACTGTAACCGGCCTGTAGTTTTCTTCACACTATAACTACTGGATCTAAGGCTGTCTTCACACTGTAACTACTGGATCTAAGGCTGTCTTCACACTGTAACTACTGGATCTAAGGCTGTCTTCACACTGTAACTACTGGATCTAAGGCTGTCTTCACACTGTAACTACTGTAACTACTGGATCTAAGGCTGTCTTCACACATAATACTGTAACTACTGGATCTAAGGCTGTCTTCACACTGTAACTACTGGATCTAAGGCTGTCTTCACACTGTAACTACTGTAACTACTGGATCTAAGGCTGTCTTCACACTGTAACTACTGGATCTAAGGCTGTCTTCACACTGTAACTACTGGATCTAAGGCTGTCTTCACACTGTAACTACTGGATCTAAGGCTGTCTTCACACTGTAACACTGTAACTACTGGATCTAAGGCTGTCTTCACACTATAACTACTGTAACTACTGGATCTAAGGCTGTCTTCACACTGTAACTACTGGATCTAAGGCTGTCTTCACACTGTAACTACTGGATCTAAGGCTGTATTCACACTGTAACTACTGTAACTACTGGATCTAAGGCTGTCTTCACACTGTAACTACTGGATCTAAGGCTGTCTTCACACTGTAACTACTGGATCTAAGGCTGTCTTCACACTGTAACTACTGGATCTAAGGCTGTCTTCACGACTGTAACTACTGGATCTAAGGCTGTCTTCACACTGTAACTACTGTAACTACTGGATCTAAGGCTGTCTTCACACTGTAACTACTGGATCTAAGGCTGTCTTCACACTATAACTACTGTAACTACTGGATCTAAGGCTGTCTTCACACTGTAACTACTGTAACTACTGGATCTAAGGCTGTCTTCACACTGTAACTACTGGATCTAAGGCTGTCTTCACACTGTAACTACTGGATCTAAGGCTGTCTTCACACTGTAACTACTGGATCTAAGGCTGTCTTCACATAACTACTGTAACTACTGGATCTAAGGCTGTCTTCACACTGTAACTACTGGATCTAAGGCTGTCTTCACACTGTGACTACTGTAACTACTGGATCTAAGGCTGTCTTCACACAAACTGTAACTGCTGGATCTAAGGCTGTCTTCACACTGTAACTACTGGATCTAAGGCTGTCTTCACACTTAAACTGTAACTACTGGATCTAAGGCTGTCTTCACACTGTAACTACTGTAACTACTGGATCTAAGGCTGTCTTCACACTGTAACTACTGGATCTAAGGCTGTCTTCACACTGTAACTACTGGATATAAGGCTGTCTTCACACTGTAACTACTGGATCTAAGGCTGTCTTCACACTGTAACTACTGGATCTAAGGCTGTCTTCACACTGTAACTACTGGATATAAGGCTGTCTTCACACTGTAACTACTGGATCTAAGGCTGTCTTCACACTATAACTACTGTAACTACTGGATCTAAGGCTGTCTTCACACTGTAACTACTGTAACTACTGGATCTAAGGCTGTCTTCACACTGTAACTACTGGATCTAAGGCTGTCTTCACACTGTAACTACTGGATCTAAGGCTGTCTTCACACTGTAACTACTGGATCTAAGGCTGTCTTCACACTGTAACTACTGTAACTACTGGATCTAAGGCTGTCTTCACACTGTAACTACTGTTATACTGGATCTAAGGCTGTCTTCACACTGTAACTACTGGATCTAAGGCTGTCTTCACACTGTAACTACTGGATCTAAGGCTGTCTTCACACTGTAACTACTGTAACGACTGGATCTAAGGCTGTCTTCACACTGTAACTACTGGATCTAAGGCTGTCTTCACACTGTAACTACTGTAACTACTGGATCTAAGGCTGTCTTCACACTGTAACTACTGGATCTAAGGCTGTCTTCACACTGTAACTACTGGATCTAAGGCTGTCTTCACACTGTAACTACTGGATCTAAGGCTGTCTTCACACTGTAACTACTGGATCTAAGGCTGTCTTCACACTGTAACTACTGGATCTAAGGCTGTCTTCACACTGTAACTACTGGATCTAAGGCTGTCTTCACACTGTAACTACTGGATCTAAGGCTGTCTTCACACTGTAACTACTGTAACTACTGGATCTAAGGCTGTCTTCACACTGTAACTACTGGATCTAAGGCTGTCTTCACACTGTAACTACTGGATCTAAGGCTGTCTTCACACTATAACTACTGTAACTACTGGATCTAAGGCTGTCTTCACACTGTAACTACTGGATCTAAGGCTGTCTTCACACTGTAACTACTGGATCTAAGGCTGTCTTCACACATAACTACTGTAACTACTGGATCTAAGGCTGTCTTCACACTGTAACTACTGGATCTAAGGCTGTCTTCACACTACTGTAACTACTGGATCTAAGGCTGTCTTCACACTGTAACTACTGGATCTAAGGCTGTCTTCACACTGTAACTACTGTAACTACTGGATCTAAGGCTGTCTTCACACTATAACTACTGTACTTGGATCTAAGGCTGTCTTCACACTGTAACTACTGGATCTAAGGCTGTCTTCACACTGTAACTACTGGATCTAAGGCTGTCTTCACACTATAACTACTGTAACTACTGGATCTAAGGCTGTCTTCACACTGTAACTACTGGATCTAAGGCTGTCTTCACACTGTAACTACTGGATCTAAGGCTGTCTTCACACTGTAACTACTGGATCTAAGGCTGTCTTCACACTGTAACTACTGGATCTAAGGCTGTCTTCACACTGTAACTACTGTAACTACTGGATCTAAGGCTGTCTTCACACTGTAACTACTGGATCTAAGGCTGTCTTCACACTGTAACTACTGGATCTAAGGCTGTCTTCACACTAACTGTAACTACTGGATCTAAGGCTGTCTTCACACTGTAACTACTGGATCTAAGGCTGTCTTCACACTGTAACTACTGGATCTAAGGCTGTCTTCACACTGTAACTACTGGATCTAAGGCTGTATTCACACTGTAACTACTGTAACTACTGGATCTAAGGCTGTCTTCACACTAACTACTGTAACTACTGGATCTAAGGCTGTCTTCACACTGTAACTACTGGATCTAAGGCTGTCTTCACACTGTAACTACTGGATCTAAGGCTGTCTTCACACTGTAACTACTGTAACTACTGGATCTAAGGCTGTCTTCACACTGTAACTACTGGATCTAAGGCTGTCTTCACACTGTAACTACTGGATCTAAGGCTGTCTTCACACTGTAACTACTGGATCTAAGGCTGTCTTCACACAACTGTAACTACTGGATCTAAGGCTGTCTTCACACTCTACTGTAACTACTGGATCTAAGGCTGTCTTCACACTGTAACTACTGGATCTAAGGCTGTCTTCACACTGTAACTACTGGATCTAAGGCTGTCTTCACACTGTAACTACTGGATCTAAGGCTGTCTTCACATTGTAACTACTGGATCTAAGGCTGTCTTCACAGCTGTAACTACTGGATCTAAGGCTGTCTTCACACTGTAACTACTGTAACTACTGGATCTAAGGCTGTCTTCACACTGTAACTACTGGATCTAAGGCTGTCTTCACACTGTAACTACTGGATCTAAGGCTGTCTTCACACTGTAACTACTGGATCTAAGGCTGTCTTCACTATAACACTGTAACTACTGGATCTAAGGCTGTCTTCACACTGTAACTACTGGATCTAAGGCTGTCTTCACTACTGTAACTACTGGATCTAAGGCTGTCTTCACACTATAACTACTGTAACTACTGGATCTAAGGCTGTCTTCACACTGTAACTACTGGATCTAAGGCTGTCTTCACACTGTAACTACTGTAACTACTGGATCTAAGGCTGTCTTCACACTGTAACTACTGGATCTAAGGCTGTCTTCACACTGTAACTACTGGATCTAAGGCTGTCTTCACACTGTAACTACTGGATCTAAGGCTGTCTTCACACTGTAACTACTGGATCTAAGGCTGTCTTCACACTGTAACTACTGGATCTAAGGCTGTCTTCACACTGTAACTACTGGATCTAAGGCTGTCTTCACACTGTAACTACTGGATCTAAGGCTGTCTTCACACTGTAATGACTACTGGATCTAAGGCTGTCTTCACACTGTAACTACTGGATCTAAGGCTGTCTTCACACTGTAACTACTGGATCTAAGGCTGTCTTCACACTGTAACTACTGGATCTAAGGCTGTCTTCACACTGTAACTACTGGATCTAAGGCTGTCTTCACACTGTAACTACTGGATCTAAGGCTGTCTTCACACTGTAACTACTGTAACTACTGGATCTAAGGCTGTCTTCACACTGTAACTACTGTAACTACTGGATCTAAGGCTGTCTTCACACTGTAACTACTGTAACTACTGGATCTAAGGCTGTCTTCACACTGTAACTACTGGATCTAAGGCTGTCTTCACACTGTAACTACTGGATCTAAGGCTGTCTTCACACTGTACCTACTGGATCTAAGGCTGTCTTCACAACTGTAACTACTGGATCTAAGGCTGTCTTCACACTGTAACTACTGGATCTAAGGCTGTCTTCACACTGTAACTACTGTAACTACTGGATCTAAGGCTGTCTTCACACTGTAACTACTGGATCTAAGGCTGTCTTCACACTGTAACTACTGGATCTAAGGCTGTCTTCACACTGTAACTACTGTAACTACTGGATCTAAGGCTGTCTTCACACTGTAACTACTGGATCTAAGGCTGTCTTCACACTGTAACTACTGGATCTAAGGCTGTCTTCACAACTGTAACTACTGGATCTAAGGCTGTCTTCACACTGTAACTACTGGATCTAAGGCTGTCTTCACACTGTAACTACTGGATCTAAGGCTGTCTTCACACTGTAACTACTGGATCTAAGGCTGTCTTCACACTGTAACTACTGGATCTAAGGCTGTCTTCACACTGTAACTACTGTAACTACTGGATCTAAGGCTGTCTTCACACTGTAACTACTGTTTGGATCTAAGGCTGTCTTCACACTGTAACTACTGGATCTAAGGCTGTCTTCACACTGTAACTACTGGATCTAAGGCTGTCTTCACACTGTAACTACTGGATCTAAGGCTGTCTTCACACTGTAACTACTGGATCTAAGGCTGTCTTCACACTGTAACTACTGTAACTACTGGATCTAAGGCTGTCTTCACACTGTAACTACTGGATCTAAGGCTGTCTTCACACTGTAACTACTGGATCTAAGGCTGTATTCACACTGTAACTACTGTAACTACTGGATCTAAGGCTGTCTTCACACTGTAACTACTGTTACTATTGGATCTAAGGCTGTCTTCACACTGTAACTACTGGATCTAAGGCTGTCTTCACACTGTAACTACTGGATCTAAGGCTGTCTTCACACTATAACTACTGTAACGACTGGATCTAAGGCTGTCTTCACACTGTAACTACTGGATCTAAGGCTGTCTTCTCACTGTAACTACTGGATCTAAGGCTGTCTTCACACTGTAACTACTGGATCTAAGGCTGTCTTCACACTGTAACTACTGTAACTGCTGGATCTAAGGCTGTCTTCACACTATAACTACTGTAACTACTGGATCTAAGGCTGTCTTCAAACTGTAACTACTGGATCTAAGGCTGTCTTCACACTGTAACTACTGGATCTAAGGCTGTCTTCACACTGTAACTACTGGATCTAAGGCTGTCTTCACATTGTAACTACTGGATCTAAGGCTGTCTTCACAGTTGTAAGTACTGGATCTAAGGCTGTCTTCACACTATAACTACTGTAACTACTGGATCTAAGGCTGTCTTCACACTGTAACTACTGGATCTAAGGCTGTCTTCACACTGTAACTACTGGATCTAAGGCTGTCTTCACACATAACTACTGTAACTACTGGATCTAAGGCTGTCTTCACACTGTAACTACTGGATCTAAGGCTGTCTTCACACTGTAACACTGTAACTACTGGATCTAAGGCTGTCTTCACACTATAACACTGTAACTACTGGATCTAAGGCTGTCTTCACACTGTAACTACTGGATCTAAGGCTGTCTTCACACTGTAACTACTGGATCTAAGGCTGTCTTCACACTGTAACTACTGGATCTAAGGCTGTCTTCACACTGTAACTACTGTAACTACTGGATCTAAGGCTGTCTTCACACTGTAACTACTGGATCTAAGGCTGTCTTCACACTGTAACTACTGGATCTAAGGCTGTCTTCACACTGTAACTACTGGATCTAAGGCTGTCTTCACACTGTAACTACTGGATCTAAGGCTGTCTTCACACTGTAACTACTGGATCTAAGGCTGTCTTCGCACTGTAACTACTGTAACTACTGGATCTAAGGCTGTCTTCACACTGTAACTACTGGATCTAAGGCTGTCTTCACACTGTAACTACTGGATCTAAGGCTGTCTTCACACTGTAACTACTGGATCTAAGGCTGTCTTCACACTGTAACTACTGTAACTACTGGATCTAAGGCTGTCTTCACACTATAACTACTGTTACTATTGGATCTAAGGCTGTCTTCACACTGTAACTACTGGATCTAAGGCTGTCTTCACACTATAACTACTGTAACGACTGGATCTAAGGCTGTCTTCACACTGTAACTACTGGATCTAAGGCTGTCTTCACACTGTAACTACTGGATCTAAGGCTGTCTTCACACTATAACTACTGTAACTACTGGATCTAAGGCTGTCTTCACACTGTAACTACTGTAACTACTGGATCTAAGGCTGTCTTCACACTGTAACTACTGTAACTACTGGATCTAAGGCTGTCTTCACACTGTAACTACTGGATCTAAGGCTGTCTTCACACTGTAACTACTGGATCTAAGGCTGTCTTCACACTGTAACTACTGGATCTAAGGCTGTCTTCACACTGTAACTACTGGATCTAAGGCTGTCTTCACACTGTAACTACTGTAACTACTGGATCTAAGGCTGTCTTCACACTGTAACTACTGTTACTATTGGATCTAAGGCTGTCTTCACACTGTAACTACTGGATCTAAGGCTGTCTTCACACTGTAACTACTGGATCTAAGGCTGTCTTCACACTATAACTACTGTAACTACTGGATCTAAGGCTGTCTTCACACTGTAACTACTGGATCTAAGGCTGTCTTCACACTGTAACTACTGGATCTAAGGCTGTATTCACACTGTAACTACTGTAACTACTGGATCTAAGGCTGTCTTCACACTATAACTACTGTTACTATTGGATCTAAGGCTGTCTTCACACTGTAACTACTGGATCTAAGGCTGTCTTCACACTGTAACTACTGGATCTAAGGCTGTCTTCACACTATAACTACTGTAACTACTGGATCTAAGGCTGTCTTCACACTATAACTACTGGATCTAAGGCTGTCTTCACACTGTAACTACTGGATCTAAGGCTGTCTTTGTCACAGTTCCCTCAGCCAGAACCCAGAAGCAGACCAGGACAAGGAGAGTTGAACGAAGGTGAGGGTTTATTTAGAAACAACAAAAGGTGCAGAATAATCCAGGGACAGAGCGGGCGGCGTGGATGAGTAGTTGGGGGTGCAGCACTAGGTCCAGTGATGGCTCGGCAGCCGCCGACCATCAGGCAGAGGTGGGGTGAAGGTTCCGGACGTGTGACTGCAGGTGGAACAAAAACGGAGGTAAGGACACAAAAACTCAACAAAGTACAAAACAACAAAACTCACGCTAGAAACTCTAAACTGATACACAGAACACCTACTGTTCATGGCTAACGATCCGGCAGGAACTGGATGTTTGGCCAGAGCCTAAAAAGGGTGATGATGAGGGCCAGGTGTGCAGATTGCTGACGGGATGCAGGTGCGGAAAACCAGAGAGCTCCCCGGAGGCGTTTCCCGAACCCTCGGGAAACTGGAGACTACGAACACAAAACACTAGTCCACAGACAGGACCCGACTCAGACTGCCGGGATCGTTACAGTACCCCCTCCGACGAACGCCACCGGGCGGACCTCCCGGAGCGCCAGGATGGAGGCGGTAGAAATCCCTGATGAGGTCAGCATCTAGGACCTGTCGCCGCGGAATCCAGCTCCTCTCTTCAGGACCATACCCCTCCCCAGTCCACGAGATACTGGAAACCCCGGCCCCGCCCGTCTGGAATCCATGATGCGACGCACCGTGTAGGCAGGACCACCTCCGATCATCCGAGGAGGAGGAGGAGGAGGCGGAGGAGGCAACAGAGGACTGAGGAAGACAGGCTTGAGGCAGGAGACATGAAAGGTGGGATGGACTCTGAGCGTCCCTCGGTAGTTTGAGTCGAACTGCCACCGGATTGATCACCTTCTCCACCACAAACGGACCAATGAACTTCGGTAACAACTTCCTAGACTCAGTCCGTAACGGAAGATCCCGTGTGGCCAACCAAACCCTATCTCCGATGGTATAGGTGGGAGCGGGGATCCGCGCGACGATTCGCCTGGAGCTGATACCGATCCGAACCTCTAAGGAGTGCCTTTCTGGCCCGATGCCAGGTCCGGTGGCAACGACTAATATGAGCCTGAACAGAAGGCACTGATAGCTCCTTCTCCTGAGAAGGGAACAGGGGAGGTTGGTAGCCATACAGGCACTGGAAGGAAGACATCCCAGTGGCAGATGTAGGGGAGAGTATTGTGGGCATACTCAACCCAAGGCAACTGAGAGGCCCAGGAGGTGGGGTTGGAAGAGACCAGACAGCGTAGCGTGGATTCCATCTTCTGGTTGGCTCTCTCCGCCTGACCATTGGATTGGGGGTGAAAACCAGATGTGAGACTGACTGTAGCTCCAATGGCCAAACAGAAGGACTTCCAGACAGCAGAGGTAAACTGAGGGCCACGGTCGGAAACGATATCACTGGGCAAACCGTGGACCCTGAAAACCTCCCTAACCAGGATCTCGGACGTCTCCGAGGCAGAGGGAAGCTTGGCAATAGGCACAAAGTGGGCGAACTTGCTGAATCTGTCCACGATAGTCAGAACGACCGTGTTCCCCTCAGAAGCGGGCAACCCCGTGACGAAGTCCAGGGCCAGATGCGACCATGGACGCCGGGGAATAGGAAGGGGGTGAAGTAGTCCAGCGCTGGGCCGATTGGTACTCTTATTCTGCGCACACACTGGACAGGCAGCAACAAAACCCCGAGTATCCTCGGCCACGGCAGGCCACCAAAAACGTCTGCGAAGAAACGCCATAGTCCGAGCCACGCCAGGGTGACAAGCCATCTTGCTGGCGTGGGACCATTTGAGGACAGCAGGACGAACCGACTCAGGCACAAACAACCGACCGGGTGGACCGTTACCGGGACCGGGCTGAGTCCGAAGGGCCGCCAGCACCTCCTCCTCAATCTTCCACATAACTGCTCCCACGACGCAGTTCCGGGGAGAATAGTCTCGGTCTTGGACCCACTCTCCTCCGTCTTGGAGAACATCCGGGACAAGGCGTCCGCCTTGCCGTTCTTAGATCCAGGTCGGAACGTCAGGGCAAACTTGAATCGTCCCGAAAACAACGCCCACCTGGCCTGACGGGAGTTGAGACGTTTAGCCGATTGCACGTAAGCAAGATTCTTGTGGTCAGTCCAGACAATAAACGGTTGCTCCGCCCTCCAACCAGTGGCGCCACTCCTCCAAGGCAAGTTTCACCGCGAGAAGCTCCCGGTTACCCACATCGTAATTCCTCTCTGCAGGCGAAAGGCGACGAGAGTAGTAGGCGCAGGGATGGAGTTTACTGTCCGTGGAGCATCGCTGCGACAGGATGGCGCTAACTCCCACATCAGACGCGTCCACTTCAACGACGAACTGACCGGGCCGTGTCCGGTTGAGAGAGAATCGGTGCGTTGGTGAATCGCCTCTTCAAATCCAGAAACGCTCGATCCGCCTCCGGATTCCACTTGAAGGTCCTGATACTGGAAGTCAAGGCAGTTAATGGAGCGGCCACACGGCTGTAATCCCGGATGAATCTGCAGTAGAAATTCGCAAACCCCAAAAATCTCTGGAGTTGCAATCTCGTACCGGGCTGGGCCCATTCCAGAACCGCTCTAACCTTCTCCTGATCCATCCTAATCTCACCCCTGGAGATGATGTACCCGAGAAAGGATGTAGTGTGGGCGTGAAACTCGCACTTCTCGGCCTTCACGAACAGGCGATTCTCCAACAATCGCTGCAGAACCTGCCGGACATGCTGGACGTGGTCGGGAAGGTTCCTTCGAGAAGATCAGAATGTCATCCAGGTAAACAAACACGAAGAGACCGATCATATCTCTCAGGACGTCGTTCACCATACTCTGGAATACCGCTGGAGCATTGGTCAGTCCAAACGGCATCACCTGATACTCGAAGTGACCCATCGGTGTATTGAAACCCGTCAACCACTCGTCCCCCTCTCTGATCCGGACCAGGTGATACGCATTGCGTAGGTCTAGCTTGGTGAACACCGTAGCACCCTGTAAGGAGTCGAAGGCAGAACTCATCAAGGGCAGGGGATACTTGTTCTTGACCGTGATGTCATTCAACCCCCGATAATCAATACACGGTCGAAGAGAGCCATCCTTCTTTCCCACAAAGAAGAATCCTGCCCCCAGGGGTGATGACGAGGGACGAACGAGACCAGCAGCTAGGGACTCCTTGATGTAGGTCTCCAACGCCTCACGTTCAGGTCGGGAGATACTGTATAACCTTCCCCTTGGGGTAGACAGCTCCAGGAACCAGGTTGATGGCACAATCATATGGTCGGTGGGAAGGAAGTGACAGAGCCTTCTGCTTACTGAAAACTTCCCCAAATCATGATATGTCTCGGGAACCAGGGACAAATCTGGGGGTTTAGCCTCAATCACCTGACTGGGAACCGAATGGGGGCAGGCAGTCTTGAGACAGTTAGCATGACAATCAAGGCTCCAACTTCGTTACCTTGCCCGTCACCCAATCGAACGTGGGATTGTGTTCCTTCAGCCAGGGGGTATCCAAGGACCAGAGGAACATGGGAAGACGGCAGAATGAAAAATGAAATCATCTCAGAATGATTCCCCCGACAACCGCATCTTAACCGGTTCAGTCCTCATCGTGATACGTGCCAGACTACTGCCGTTCAGAGTGGTCGCTTAATGGCTTCCGGCAATTGCTCCTTGGAAAGCCCCAGCTGTTCCACCAACTCGGCATCAAGAAAGCTTCCATCGGCACCTGAATCGATAAAAGCGTTAAGCGCTAAGCTCTGATTCCTGTTCACAAGGGTAGCCGGGAAGCGGGGTCTGACAGAGGTACTGAGAGGTTGAAACTGGCTCGCTAAAAGTCCTCCCAACTTTAGCGAGCCGGGCAGTTTGACGACCGCCGGGAACAAGTGGAGATGTAATGTCCCGAGCGACCACAGTAGAGGCAGCAGTTGGTCTTGCACGTCTATGTTGACGCTCCTCCTTGGTTAACCCGTGCCGCCCCACTTGCATGGGTTCAGAATCGGGAGAGAGGTCCTCTCCACTAATCCTTAGTGGTGGAGAATGATCGACGTGTTCTGGTCCACCACCCGACCCGACTGGGAACTGAGAAGCTGATCGATTGGACGGACCCCATTGCTTCTCCCTCCTTCGCTCTCGGACTCGATTATCCACCCGAATAGACAAGGCTACCAAGCTGTCCAGGTCACTAGGCTCCGGATAGGAGATCAACTCATCCTTGAGCTGCTCCGACAGGCCCTGGTAAAAGGCCGCTTGCAAAGACTCCTCGTTCCACCCACTCTCCACAGCCAACGTCTTGAACTCGATCACGAGTCGGCCACGCTGCGAGTTCCTTGGTGAAGAGAAAACAGACGCCTAGCTGCGTCCCTCCCTCGGACGGAATGGTCGAAGAGCTTCCTCATCTCGGCCGTGAACCCCTGGTATGAAGCCATGCAGGGATCCTGTCGTTCCCAAACGGCTGAAGCCCACTCCAGCGCTCGACCACGCAGCAACTCAATCAAAAAGGCTATCCTAGCCTTGTCAGTGGCATAAGAGTAGGGCTGTAGATCGAACACTAATCCACACTGCATAAGGAAGGGAACGGCATCTTCCCAGCTCCCCCTCATATTTATCCGGCGTCGGAACCTTGGGCTCACGGAGGGACACAACTTCAGAAGCGGCAGGCGAGATGGGTGAAACCGGTAGTGGGTCCTCCACCGGACACTGGCGTTGGTTCTGGACCTCCGTCAGGCCGGTAGAAAGGTTCGAACTGACAACGCGATCTCCTGGAGTACCATGCTATGATGGCCCAACATCTTCTCCTGCTGGGTAATGGCATGGCGAACAGAGTCCAGGTCCGCTGGGTTCATATTTGGCCGGATCGTTCTGTCACAGTTCCCTCAGCCAGAACCCAGAAGCAGACCAGGGACAAGGAGAGTTGAACGAAGGTGAGGGTTTATTTAGAAACAACAAAGGTGCAGAATAATCCAGGGACAGAGCGGGCGGCGTGGATGAGTAGTTGGGGGTGCAGCACTAGGTCCAGTGATGGCTCGGCAGCCGCCGACCATCAGGCAGAGGTGGGGGTGAAGGTTCCGGACGTGTGACTGCAGGTGGAACAAAAACGAGGTAAGGACACAAAAACTCAACAAAGTACAAAACAACAAAACTCACGCTAGAAACTCTAAACTGATACACAGAACACCTACTGTTCATGGCTACGATCCGGCAGGAACTGGATGTTTGGCCAGAGCCTAAAAGGGTGATGATGAGGGCCAGGTGTGCAGATTGCTGACGGGATGCAGGTGCGGGAAAACCAGAGAGCTTCCCCGGAGCGTTCCCGAACCCTCGGGAAACTGGAGACTACGAACACAAAACACTAGTCCACAGACAGGACCCGACTCAGACTGCCGGGATCGTTACAGTCTTCACACTATATCTACTGTAACTAATGGATCTAAGGCTGTCTTCACACTATAACTACTGTAACTACTGGATCTAAGGCTGTCTTCACACTGTAACTACTGGATCTAAGGCTGTCTTC